>NC_039364.1:161205336-161212175 GCF_003573695.1 Papaver somniferum | reverse complement strand
TGTTAGGATTAGAGTAGAAATTCATTTCCTCTTTAAGGTTTGGAGGGAAAGAAGAAGTAAAGGGATAAAAGAAAAAACTAGGGTTTGTGCTTTTCTTAGCAAAAATGAAACTTTATAGTGACGATGAAGACTCTAGTAGTGATGAAGAAGTGGGTGCATCTGATAATCATGATTTCGATCCTACCAAATTGGATAATTTGTTGAATGAAGAAGAGCATGTCAACCAAATAATGCTTGAGGATATTATCCAAGCACAAGAACAATATCGTCGGGAAGAAGAAGGTGATAATGCTTCAAATAAACAGGTATGAGTTGTAACGATCTACAAACATGTATTTGCACGTCTCGATCACCCACAAAGGGAAAAAAAATTCAAAATAAATTCCCAGAATCGGTTTATTCGATATCACCACATAAAACGATTCTGGGTAAAATTCCAAAATTGGGTATCATAATCGGTTATTGTTCATCACCATATAATCCAATTGTAGTAAATTTTTTGCGCGATGGGCACGTGACCAAAATCGGTTTTTGTTGGTGATGTACATATGCCGATTCCTTCACTTGGATGTTCAAGTAAAATACACGAAGTTCACAACCAGTTCATTTACGTATATATGTAATCCGATTGTGGAGACGAAATGACACAGGAAAAAAGATGACGAAAATCGGATTACATGTTATGCAATGTGAACCGGTTGTGAAATATGGAAATTTTTCTCTGAAATCATCAAGTCTTTAATCAGACTTTATAGTTGATCGTATAATCCAATTCCTGACAATCGGTTGTCTCGATTGTGACACATAAACCGATTCTAAATCCTCAATATGTTGTATATTGTTGCGGCGTTCGACGAAGATCAGCCCAAACCCGTATCTCTATTGGGTCCCGATACATCTGCCCACTATTTCACCGATTTTCAATGGAAAGAAAGAAACGATGCAAAGCAATATGGTTTATAGACAAGGGCATAGAGATCAAATGCGCATTAGTTTTAGGTCGTCGTTCAAGTCAAGATCGTTTGGAACTTGTTTGTGAGAGAGGTGGAACGCAATAAAGTCACCGGGAAAAGAACAAACCATACGTGAAGAAGACGACTACATTACTAGATCAAAGAAGTATGATTGCTCGTTTAAGATTATAGTTAATAGACCCAATGGACCCAGTGGCAAGGTATACAAGCTCTATAAAGTGATGAATGGTTGTCATAATCATGATGATCCGGAATCTTTTATTGGACACGCGGCCGTTTGTGGGTTGAAACCACATCAATTGGAAACGGTAAGGTCGATGAAAGCGTGTAAATCAAGTGACATCCTTAGAAAGATTAAGGAGGATGATAAGGATAACTTGTCCAATTTGAGGAAAATTTACACGACAAGAGAAGCCTTTAGGAAGAGAGAATGGGATGGTAGAGCGGTTATGGAACAATCTCAGTGGTTAGATGATCAACACGGATACACAATGAGGAAGCAGGTATTGGAAGGCAAAGTGACTCGTATTTTCTTGGCGCATCTGGAGATGATCAAGTTGACCCAATGCTTCTATTAAATCTTGTTAATAGATTGTACATACAAGACCAACAAGTACAATATGTCGTTGTTAAACATTGTTTGCCATACTTCTGACAAGCAAACTTTCACGGTATCATGGGGGTTTATGGATCGGGAGAATGATGTGAGTTTTACTTGGATGCTAGAGACCTTGAAGGGAGATATACCGTGGCGATCAAACTCCAAGGATCATAGTAACGGACAAGGACCAAGCACTAATGAATGCTATAGGAGTGATTTTTCCGGACGCTGAGCATTTTCTTTGCATATGGCACATACAATGAAATATTAGAAGTAATTGTAGGGGTCATATCCAAAGCCAAAGCCACAAAAAGGTACCGCTCGTGAAAAGGCGGAAGATGAGCGTCTTTAAAAACTAACTCCGGAACAACGAGAGGAGGACAAGAAGAAAAGCAAATCAGAGTATGAAGCGAATGGGTTACTATGGAAGGCTTCTCAACATCATTGGGATTTAATGGTACAATCAATGTCCGTGGTCGAGTTTGAATCTTATTTGGAGAGTTTCATTGGGCTATGGAAGAAAGATTACGAGAAATGTGTGGTTTATTGCTTGAAGAAATTGTTGGATCCGTACAAGGAAAAATTTGTCTATGCTTACACCTACCAACACATGCATTACAGGAATGAGGCGACAAGTATCGCGGAAGGATCTCATGGACATTCGAAGAGCTTGCTCTGAGGGAGCCAAAATAGTGTGGTTACGGTCATCCATGAATACACCAAGTCTTATATCGTCAAGATAACCACGCAAATGGAAGAGAGTAGGATGAAGATCATCACAAGCTACAAGGATTACCATTGGTTTATTAGATGTTTAAACTATAGGGCGTCTCACTGGGCAATCATTTCTATGATGAAGGATTACAAATATTATGTGGAAAACGATATGGGGAGAAGGATAATTGTATGTTCATGTATGACGATGACGGCCTTGGGATTTCCGTGTCATCACATGATTGCGAGGTACCAACAAGGAATTCCTTTTGAAATCATTGATCCATTTTGGAAGCAACTAACTTTCAAACCACAACCAACCGAAGAACCACTCGAATCCTTTGTGGACACGGATATTGGAAGACAAATCATCGAAAAATTCGCAAAAAAGGATGGCTTGGCACAACAAGTTTTGATGTACGACTTAAAACTAGCCGCTAACCCCCATATGGTACCGGTCGGAGAACCAACGGTGCTACCGCCGACGGGTAGACCACCTACCAACATGGATAGGAAGGAAGAAAGGAAAGAGTTTAAGGTTGCAATGAGTATCGGGAAAAACCCGTTATTGAGTCATAAAAGAAACTTTTATCAACATAAGTACGAAGACGCTAAATATGAAGAGGCGCAGGTTCCAAAAAAAAGGGGTCGACCAAAGAAGGGGAAAGCGGGACAAGTAGCGCACAAGCCAAGACAAATGTTCCAAACGTTCCTTCACAAATTGAGCATGAAGAGGCACCGGCTAAGAGGAAAAGGGGTCGACCAAATAAGGGAGAAAGCGGGACAAGTAGCGCACATATGGTCATTTCAAATGATCCAATCCCTCATTCGCAACATGAGGATCCAATCGATCCTTCTCAACAAAGTCAAGCGCCAACAGTAAACGATGAGCCAAACTATATAATTGTTCCTTCTCAAGAGAGTACAACACGAGTATCAAGGATACGTGCATGGAAGGAACAAGCAAAACAAATGAGTTCTATGGTGACTCTAAGGACCGCTCTTGGTGATGGAAGCACGCCTAGGGATGAACGAGGTAGACTCCATCGAACGTGTTACACTATATTCGAGGATTATTATTCGAAACTTCCTAAATTCAATAAGCCCTATGTGTTATCTACCGACGATGTGGATGCGGATTGGAATTGTAGTTACCACGTTGCGTCGGAACAAATAGGTCATATAAGTTTGGCGGACGATGAGAACCTAACCCAATGTCAATATTTTAGAAAGACGACGGCCTTACGCCTACAAGAAGACAAGGATTTTTACATTTCAATGATAAAGGAAGGATCAAGAAAGGTCAAAGAAGTGAGATTTGACGAAATGGTTGCTAGTGTTGAAGGTCCAAAGGGGAATGGACCAATTACCCAGAGTATTGGATGAGCATGCCTCTATGTGGTCATCTGGCAGAAACGTGGAGTTGCGTTGTTCATTTATTTGGTCAGGGAACATATTATACATACGCCTCCAAGTACACCATTTGGGATGAAGAGCTTAAGGATCGGAGATTTTTTTTATTCAACCCTAACAACATACATTATATCGGTCTCAGGATACGTGAAGATTGTCCATTACCACCCCTGTGTAGGTTTCATTATGACTCAGAGCTCACCAAGAAATGGATTGAAAAATACGAGCCCAACATGAGGCGTTGGGAAAATTTATTCGAGCCGGATCAAGTGAAGGGTCTCCAAGAACTTGAACTATCAGATGCTTATATTTTGAACTATCAGATCAAGTGAAGGGTATCCAAGAGTTATTGTATGTTGCAAACCGAACCAAGCTTAATGAATGAAAGTGATTTGTCTTTTTTGGGTACATTGGACTCATGAAATTTGTAACATAATCGGTCTTTTAATACGTTTTTAAAGTCCAATTTTGGAGGCAGTTTGCTGCAGCTTTTTCAGAATCGGTTTATACTACAACTGCTATAAACCGATTTTGAATTCAAACAATAATCGGTTTACGAAGGAACTATTATAAACCGATTCTGAACAAAACTTGTCTGGGATTCTTTCAGAATCGGTCTTTGTGGAAGATAATGTAATCCGATTTTTGGAAGAAAAAGTTACAGAAGAACACACAATTTTTAATTAAATAACCGGATTACATATGGTTTAACATGATACGAGATTCTTTCAGAATCGGTCTTTATGGAAGAAAATGTAATCCGATTTTGGGAAGAAAAGTTACAGAAGTACAAACAATTTTTAACTCAATAATCGGACTACATATGGTCCAACATGAACCAATTATGCATCATTTCCACTTTTCATAAACTCTTAAAACTGAAACTAGCACGGTTCTATTTCTTAGTGTGAGCTTCAACTATCAATGCTACTTCTAAATGATAAAACTGCTCTCCTCTCCAAGCGGTATATTCATCCTGTACCGCGAACCTGTCTCATCTATGTCTAGCGAGAATCTCGTTGTACTTAAGGAATAATTTCCTAACATGATTCGTCCTTTAATAAATGTGGGCCGGTTCATAATTATAGCGTGGTTTCTTGCTCGTCTGTTTAACGAAAGGACCCCAACCAACTTGAATCCAAAATATACTCTCATCTTGATGTTCTTTGGGAAGATCCTTGACTATGTAATAATTTTTAACCCATTGGGTCTCTTCCTCAACATCCTTCATTCTTTCCCTTAGTTGGAATTGCTCTTGACCTCGTTTCTTTGCCTTGAGTTTCCCTTCATATTTTATCGCAGCCGATGACGATGATATGGTTTCTTTTGTAGTTATTTGTTAGCTTAACACTTCATCCATTACATTAATATATTTGATAGGTGATGAAGACGAAGTCGCGTTTGTAGTTGTTTGTTCGCTTCTTTTGCGTATCTCTTCTTCCATTGCCGCAATTGATTTGGTTGTTCGTTTGCATCTTCTAAGTATGTGTTCGATTGAGTTAGTAGTTGTTGATGATGGACTTGACATCTTCAAATGAAAAAATTAACAATGGAGAAAGATTTCTTTGGATTAGGTAGTGTATGATAGAGAATAGGCTATCCTCTTTATATACACAAAGTACAAACGACTATAATTTCAAAAAAAAAAAAAATAGTCGTTAACAGTCACAATCGGATTATATAGATGCACTAATAATCCGATTCTTGATTTCTCTATGAATCCGAACTTGAACCCAGAATCGGTTGATGTGTGCATTATAGTAAACCGATTGTGGTTGATGTTCATCACATCAACCCAGAATCGGGTTATGTAGGTACACAATAAAAACCAATTGCTTGTAACATCAACCACAATCAGACTAATATGGTGCACACATAAACCAATTCTGGGTGGATTTTTAGAAATTTTGATGAGTGAATTTCAAAGATTTAGAGGTAAATCATTATAGAGTACCTCTTAGAAAGAATGGATTAAAGGAATTTAACTCAATCACTTGAATTGTTTGTTTTTGGGTTTTTTTTTCAAAACCCAAAAATAAATTAAATTTCAATTGTTTTTTGTGATTGATTAGGTTTTAGTTTTTATTTTGATGGAAATTGAAAAAAATTGAGTTTTGATGAATGATTTTTGTATTTGTTAATTAAGTGATTATGATTTTGTATTTGTATTATAATAATTAACGTTTTTTTCAAGATTAATTTAGTATTTTTACCATCATTTAGACACTCCGTATCTTTCTCTTTAGGTTGGTTGAAGTAATTCACAGGCCCCAATTAATCCCTATATGCCTCAATTTAGCGAGGATCTCTTAGCATAGAGTAGCACCAAACCATATCAATCTGCAGAACCGACACATTGTCAATCTTCTCAATTACCGCCGGATCACACAGAACAAAAGACTCCTCCACCATGTTAAGCACGTCTAGTGCATCCCTATACTTTTGTTGCTTAATCAAATGTGCCCCATTCGCGTGCAGCATCAGCCCGATCATCATCCCTTGCCTATCAGTCTCGGAACCCAATAGAAACGTCTCTCCATTCTGATTCTCCAGTTCCGTATTAAATTTTCAACTGGAAAATAAGAAGGAGAAGAGGATGAGCAAACACAGGCGATTGATGATGGTGAAAGCTACTGAGGGGTTTCTAACCGTAGCTAAACTCCGGGGGATTTACAGTGTGAAAATCAAACCGTATTAAAATTCAGTTGAGGTAACGGTGGGGTTTTCAAACGTAGGGAAAACTTTCGGTGTGGTTTTCCAACCGTATGCAAAGTAAATTTTGATTTTGATTTTTTTGAAAATTTAACATCGGTAGGAAAACCTAACCGTATACATTGCAGACGATTGGGAGTTCCTATTTTCCCAACTGTAGAAATTTTTTACGGTAAGGAGTTCATATTTTCCCAACCGTATAAAGTTTTGAAACTAATTATTCAATCTCTAATTTAATCAAATCTAACCTATTTATGAGATCAAAAACAATAAAAAAGGGTTGGGTTTTCGATCCTTTTCCAGTTAAAAGTTATTTCTAGTTGAGAATCGACGGATTAATCGTCGTTGAAGGAAAAAATAAATAAAAAAAAGGCGATGGAGGAGAAGAGGAGACGGTTTTTTTTTTTTTTTGGGGGGGGGGGGGG
>NC_039364.1:161202110-161205326 GCF_003573695.1 Papaver somniferum | reverse complement strand
CCCCACCCACCCCCAATGAATCATTCCGCCATTGTATAAAACCCCTTGACACCTCACTTTCTCTTCTCAGCTAATCATAGTAAAAAAGACTACTCGACATTGAGAAACAAATACTATTCCCAACATTATGCATAAACAAAGTCCTAACCGTGTATTTATGTATATCAAGCATGTCTAATTCACCAACAAGTTTTTCCCGCAAACAATAATCAAAGTGGACACTAGATGCATAAACAAGTTGGAGTGTATGAAGGAGATACGAAATCACTTACTTGTTGCATTCTCTGCATTAACATTCTTTGGATAAACAACAAATGCTTTAGAAACCTTCTTGATATCTTCTACAATATTGTATAGCTCCAAATTGACCATAGAAAATTGCCCCAACATATCTTGCCTGTCATCAAAACCTCAGTTAGTCAATTCATCACACACATATAAGACAACAAGTAAGAAAAGAAACAAAACCTAATTTCAAAATTGCAACAAGAAGAATATCGAGGTAAGAATGAATAGTACCATTTAGGAACAGAATTTGTACGAGCAATGGCATCAAAATCTTCTAGGATACGAGAAATTGCTTTGAATAGACCAATTGCTCTTGTTTTAACTGATTCCAGATTTAGTTGTTGTTGTACTCCTTGACTTAATCTCTCCACTACCACTTTCTGTTGTTGTTGTTGTTGAGTTTGATCTTGACCTGGTTGTGGTGGTGGTTGTTGTTGGGGTTGGGACATTACCCCTCTTCCTGCTCCTCCTTCCATGGTGGCTGGCTGGTTACAGGGGAGGTTCTGGTATCTGAGACTGGGGGGAATGGGGCCTATAGGCAGTAAATAAGAGAAGAAACAAAAAAAGCGTATAAAGCGGCCTACTGATCCGATTTGACTCGGATGTGATCTGGACAACGATTTCGAATCAGCTGTCAGACCGTTTTGCTACTGATCCGATTTGATAAGAGACTATATTTGGACGGTCATTTTTAATCCGCCTCTAGTCGAGTCGAAGTTTCCTTGTAATCAATCAACAATAAGCTGACTTTGCTAAACATTTAATGCGCCAATAATTGTTTGATAAAAGAAATTTTATACTAGTATATAATTTCTCAAATGAGTGTGAAGCCCAGGCAGATACACATGAGAGCATTCTTGAAAAACAGTTTACTCATCATCAATCAAGAAAGATTCAGACAAGAAATTCTTTAGAGACTTTAGGCCATGGGAGGCAAACGATTCACGAGTTTCTTTCTTCTGATCGTTATGATCTTTTCAGTACTTTTTGTTTCTGTGGGTGCCCATGGGGCAGCAGCGGGAGCAGCAATTGGTGGACCGGGAGGAGGTAGCGGATGTACCTTTACTGTCAACTCTGTGGGTGAGAATTGTGGATACTTGTACAAAAGGCATTGTTGTTCTACCGAACACTGCAATGGCTATTGGTGGGGTGTGTGCGAAGCTAACTAATTTGGTTTACGATGATTGATCGCTGTATAGGGGGTTGATGCGTTTCTTGGTTTTCTTGCATAACTATTTAGTTCTTGCTTTGCAAATAATACAAATATTTTATAGTGGAGCATAACTAAATCTAGTACTTGATTGATCAATGCTCTCGGATGTTCATTCCCTTGTTTCTCTGTGCTTTTTGGTTTATGGTTGTATTTTGTGATGATTTACAATTTTATTTGATGATATTTATCTGTGAAGCCTATTAGAGGGGCTCTAAATTTTTGCTTTTGAGGGCTCACAATCTGATAAAAAATCAGGTCGTCAAATACTAATTCCAAAATCCCTTATCCCAATAATTAATTAATGTTAATAATTAGATTAATTAAATTAAGCAAGATTACAGGGAAAAGATTGTGCTGCCATTAATGGTGAGGATGAGTACCTCCCTGAAGGATTTTAACTCTAGACGACTCTTTCCCGTGTGATTGTTCCATCCATTTTCTACCTTATTCAAGCCTCACACCCGCCATGGAAATCTTACCTGGCTAAATTGGGGCCTATAGGATTAATTGGGGCATATGACTAAAAAATAAAAAGGATCATTAAGAAGTAATCTCTAGAAACCCCTTATCCTCCTATTTATGTTAATGCATAATATGCCCTTATTCATTAGTGATGATTAATTAAGTTAGTATTAGTTAAATTAATTAGTGTTTGAGTTTGATTATAGTGTTAGGATTAGAGTAGAAATTCATTTCCTCTTTAAGGTTTGGAGGGAAAGAAGAAGTAAAGGGATAAAAGAAAAAACTAGGGTTTGTGCTTTTCTTAGCAAAAATGAAACTTTATAGTGACGATGAAGACTCTAGTAGTGATGAAGAAGTGGGTGCATCTGATAATCATGATTTCGATCCTACCAAATTGGATAATTTGTTGAATGAAGAAGAGCATGTCAACCAAATAATGCTTGAGGATATTATCCAAGCACAAGAACAATATCGTCGGGAAGAAGAAGGTGATAATGCTTCAAATAAACAGGTATGAGTTGTAACGATCTACAAACATGTATTTGCACGTCTCGATCACCCACAAAGGGAAAAAAAATTCAAAATAAATTCCCAGAATCGGTTTATTCGATATCACCACATAAAACGATTCTGGGTAAAATTCCAAAATTGGGTATCATAATCGGTTATTGTTCATCACCATATAATCCAATTGTAGTAAATTTTTTGCGCGATGGGCACGTGACCAAAATCGGTTTTTGTTGGTGATGTACATATGCCGATTCCTTCACTTGGATGTTCAAGTAAAATACACGAAGTTCACAACCAGTTCATTTACGTATATATGTAATCCGATTGTGGAGACGAAATGACACAGGAAAAAAGATGACGAAAATCGGATTACATGTTATGCAATGTGAACCGGTTGTGAAATATGGAAATTTTTCTCTGAAATCATCAAGTCTTTAATCAGACTTTATAGTTGATCGTATAATCCAATTCCTGACAATCGGTTGTCTCGATTGTGACACATAAACCGATTCTAAATCCTCAATATGTTGTATATTGTTGCGGCGTTCGACGAAGATCAGCCCAAACCCGTATCTCTATTGGGTCCCGATACATCTGCCCACTATTTCACCGATTTTCAATGGAAAGAAAGAAACGATGCAAAGCAATATGGTTTATAGACAAGGGCATAGAGATCAAATGCGCATTAGTTTTAGGTCGTCGTTCAAGTCAAGATCGTTTGGAACTTGTTTGTGAGAGAGGTG
>NC_039364.1:161128079-161202100 GCF_003573695.1 Papaver somniferum | reverse complement strand
GGGGGGGGGTTGGGGGGTGTTTAGATTTAGTTTTTGGTTTAATTAATTTACGTTTGGTAATTATTTTGGTTATCAAAGGATATTTTTGTATTTTTGATAGCAAATTAGGTCCCCCCTCATCCACATTTCGGATAGTTGAATCCATAGGAGCCCTCAAAACCAAATCCTTGGAGCCCCTATAATAGGCTTCTTATTTATTTATTTATTATTTTTTTTGGACAATCAACATATTTCAATTCATTCAAATCAAAATAGTGATTACATGTTGGCTTACAAGAATAACAAAAACATTAAAATAAGAGATAGTCAAAATCCTAATACAAATAAGGACATCAATTACAAGTAGATCGTGAAGAAAAAGAGCGATAAATCGCAAAGATATCCAAGAACGCTTTATGTATAAGGGAGAGATGATGGTATATCCGGAAATAAATTCCGACCATTTAATCTGATTGTATTCTTCTTCCATAAGAGATGCTCCTAAAGCAAAGGAGTACTTTGCCATAAAATTGTCGATCCACACGAACACGGATGCGCGATATCGTGATAAGTCGTTGATGTTTTTGAATCGAGAGTACCAAGCCACGAACCAGCCATTAAAATTTGAAAAACTCGGACCACAACGACGAAGAAAAATCGCCCCAAAACGACGAAGAAATATGTCAAAAGATACAAAAAAATGATGTAAAAACATCTTACTCACATCTGAGCAAGATGGCTCTTGAATTTTATTTTTTTTTGAAGATGAAGAGAAAGGAGTGAGAGAATAGAAACGCTATTCTTAGAAATAAATAAGAATAATAAATAAGGCTTCTTATTTATTTCTAAAAGCCCTGTTTTCATTTTAGTTTCAATGACATTTATACACAACAATCTCTGGTAATTGTATTAAAAAAACAACAACAAAGACTCCTCTGTCCCAAAGGGGGTCGTAACTTTTGGTTGTCACATTTAACTGGTGAAATTCTAATTTAATTTAATTAGAATATCTTCCCATGTATAATTTAATTTTCATAAATTAATGCTTTTGAGAGAACCCACATCTCTAAGTAGGGGAATACTTATAGTTAAATGGGTCTGGATTTTTAAATACAAAGGGAGGTTTTAGTGATGAAAATATTATAACACCCTTTATCCTAATGATTTATAAAACAAAAACTTAAAATTTAAACGAAAAACAAAAATATATCCCTCAATTTCTTCTTTTCCTAAAAAAAATAAATGAAAAATGAAATTCCTTAAAATTATATCTAACCGTCGGCATTGAATGCATGATGAACACAATGACGACTCTATGAGTCAGTATTTTCTTCATGATTAATACAATGCCGACTGTAACAATCGACATTGTCTTCGCAATGCATGCAATTCTGACTGTGGTGCCAATTCTCTGGTGTGCAAATACACCTTGTCGGCATAGTCGATCAAGAATTTTAATTACAAAAAAAAAAAACATAGTTGATCGACAATTTTGTCAACAACGACTATATATTACCATAGTCGGGAATGTCGTTCGTCATTCAGACAATGCCGACTATGAATATATTTTATTATTTTTAAATGGTATGTGAATATGGGGAATACCTATCATCGGCATTGCAAAATGATGACGCCATACCAATTACTGAGAGTTGGCAACAGGTGGAATACGTTGCATCAATCTGGTAGCACTAGTCGATTTGGTACATCGATCCATGTAATTTGTCCATCTTTGTTAACCCCCCTTTCTTCATTCTATTCTTCTTCGTTACAGAACCACAACTTCTGATTCTCTCTTTTCTGGAATCCTCTTTAACTGAAAAATCAAAGCTCGAGAATGCATGCATAAATTGAAGCTCTAGAAAAAAAATCAAAGATCGAGGATGCGTGCATAAACCGAAGCTATTGAAGATTCACCTAATTAGAGACAAAAGGGAATAACCAAACCTGTAATGACTCGATCCTCCACTTACATTGTACCTACTTAGCCACTGCGGTCATCCGGCAGTGTGTGATTTTCAACGGGCACCGAACTTCGCGGGAGGTCACCCATCCCTAGAGTTTTCTGCCAACTCTGCCAAATGCGCTGAAGAGGGCTCCGTTGTTGTTGGGATTGATCTCGACCTGGTTGTGGTGGTGGTGGTTGTTGGGTTGGGACATTACTCCTCTTCCTGCTCCTCCTTTCATGGTGGTTGTATGGTTACAAGGGGTTCTGGTATCTGAAACTGGGAATGTGTAAAAAAGAATGTATATAAAGGGCATCTACAACTGACTCAGATTTGATCCAGAAAAAAATTACGAGTCGGCTGTCAGATCGTTTTACGGTCACTTTTTTTTTTTTTTTTTAAAGAATTGGAAGGATATATTTATTTATTTTGACTTCAAAGGGAAAATTTTATAAAGAGAAAAACTCAGTCACCAAGAGTGACTAAGTTGAAAAGAATACAACTATGCTTGCATCAAAGCATCCCAATTACATAAAAGAGTAGACAAATTATAACTCTCAAAGATATCAGTGTTTATTATCCAATTGAGCAAAAGACACTTAACCTAAGTTGAAAAGAATACAACTATGATTGCATCTGAAGGATATATTGAAAAGGAAAAAGAAATTTACAATATGTACAAAGATAGTTCATAAAACCAGCTGCAACAAAAAGATTAAGAAAACAAAAACTCTACACCGATATAACTGTCTCCCATTGAGTTAAGACTTGATTCACAAAATACCGAACCAAAAGACCTTAACTTAACAGTCCACAAGTGCAGAGTCATACTCATCTTATTCTCCTCATCTGACTTATGTCTTCTCCCATGCATTCTATCTTTTCTCTCTAGCCAAATCACCCAAACAACTGCAAAAGGAATAAGTTTCCACAGGTCCTTCTTTACTCCATTAAACCTTAAAGTGTTCCAGATTTGCAGCAGAGAAGTAAGCGATAGCGGCATCACCCAAGTCACCTTGCACGAGTTAATAAAATAATTCCAAATGTCTGTGATGCCTGAACAATGCATAAAAATGTGATTTTGAGTTTCTGGCTCCCTGTTACAGAACACACAAATCTTGCTGGCAATATGTACTCCCCTATGCTCTAGCATTACTCTTGTAGGAATAGAATTATGAAAACCTGCCCAAAACAAGAATGGGACCTTCGGTGGAATGTGCTTAATCTCTACCAATTATGTAAACTCCCAGTCAGCATCTTATCTATTCAACAACTCAAAGAGCTTTTTAATCCGCCTCTATCCGACTAGTCGAGTCGAAGAATCCTTGTAATCAACCAATAACAAGTTTGATTATTGTTTGGGATCGAATCCCGCCACTGATCGTGTCATAATTTATTTACTTTTTTGACTTTGTTAAACATTTAATGCGCCAATAAATGTTTGATAAGAAATTCTATATGAACGTTCATCTACTTCTCAAATGAGTGTGAAGCCCAAGAAGATACACATAAGAGCATTGTTGAAAAACAGTTTTGTAGGATCGAGCAAGAGAGAGGAGAGCACACGCGGAAGCAAATAAACGATTACATTGATAATCAGTTTTGGTGTACAATTCTCCATGGCTCAATAGCCTACTTATAGTCTCACAAACTTGACGATCACTCAAAGCAATTTCCTAATAAAAACAAACTCTAAATAAAGCACACTTTCCTAACATAAAACAAACTCCAAATAGAACTCTTCTAGAACTCTCTAGAACCAAAACACCATATCTTGGTTTAACTTCCAACATCCTCCCTTAAACCAAGATATCATTCAACAAGAATTATGTAACCCTCTTCTTCCATTGATCGACGTTTGCACATCCTTGTCTTTCTCATTTTCCATTCCTCTTCTTCCATTGATAAACGTTAATACGTTCTTGTCTTTTCTCATACCAGAATTCCGTCATCATTATCAAACTCAATTCACAAACCTCTTTTCTTCCTTCACGTTCTTTTTTATCGCAGCGAAACACCATCTTTAACAAGCTAGAAACACCTTGTTGTGCTCTATTCAACTTGCTAACCAATTTTTTTAACTCATCACCGAGCATTGTAGCTCACCTTCAACTTTCTTCACTGAGCATTGTAGCTCAAACTCCTCTCTTGTTTACCCACTTCACTTGCAGGATTTCCACTCAACTCTTCAAATTCCACACTGGAATTTCTTCACTTCTCTAGCCAAATCCCCACTGGGATTGCTTCACAGAACTCTAGCCAAATCCCCACTGGGATTGCTTGACACAACTCACGATCACAACCTTGTGACGTCTCTTCTCGTCAATCTCTTATCACCACCTGGTGATTACTTCTCATTCTTCACAACCTTGTTGTTGTTCCTTATTTTCTTCTTTGTTTCTTTGTTCCAGTTACGCTATTGTTACGAAACCTTCACACTTCTTTTCTTTTCAAGATTCTCTCACAATCTTTCTCTTGTTACGCTTCTGCCACAAGCGATAACTAACATAAAGTCTGCCATACTTTGTAAGATCTCCAAGTTTCTGCCACAAACTCTTCAACCACGCTTAAGCTTAACATGTTTGAGCTTAAACTTCAACATCCTCCCTTAATCTCAAACATACCCACCCAACATTCCTTGTCATTCTAAGTCTCTGAATTCGATCAACTTAATCAAATTGTACTAGTCCTGACTGCAATACCAGCTTTGACCTCCATCAAATTGTACCAGTCCTCTTGACTGCAATACCATCTTTGATCCTCTATCAATCTGTACCAATCCTCTGACTGCAATACCAACTTTGATCTTATTGTGTCTATTTCGAATCCATGACTTAACCATTCGATTTAACCTCTCACCCAAAGCTTCTTCACCTTCTAAAATCAACCAATGCTCTGCCGCAACAACCCTTGCTTACTACCTCAACAATCATCAAATCTGCTTTCTGCAACGCCTTTGCCAAAAAAATATCACACTTTCTCACTGTTATAAATCTTTTCGTCACACTTACTGTCACAAACTGTGACACTTTCTTCTGTCACTACTTACTGTAACAAACTTCTATAACAATTCTTCAGTAACACTTAACTGTAACATCCTTTTGTCTCACTACTGTGCATTCCTTTTTTTTGTTTTTTTTACGCGGGTAACCATACCTCTTCTCACCTGACTTTTTTAGGTCGTAAAACCCTAACTGCTTCTTTGTCCAAACTTGAACTCAAGCTTCCCTGTTTTTCTCTTAATCTCGCTGGAACGAAGCCACTAACACACACACGCACGTCTTTGGACTGCCATCATCCCTTGGCAACACAGTCAACCACGATCAATCACCAACACTGTCTTCTTCATCAACCATGAATCACAGTAATCCCATAACTCATCCCCTTTCTTCTCAACTGCACGATTCTCCCGATACAATGACTACTTCAACCCGTGAGCATCACCATTCACAACATCACAGAGAATAACCGTCAACAGTCGTGATCATCATCGTCAGCTCCATTCTTAATCTTTCGATCACAGCCATACGTTCTTTCCACAGTCACTAATCATCATCATCGTCCATGGCAGCAGCAATCTCCGTCAGCAAAAAAAAACTCCGACAATCTTGTCTTCTTTCACTGCTATACCTCTGCTAAATCTCGTCATCTCTACGTCAATGGTAGCAACTCTTTACATCAATGGCAGCAACAGTTCTTCTTCGTCAGTACTCATCTCAACTTCATCTGGTATTTCACCTCCATACGGACCATACTCGATTTTCCTCGTCTGCTGGTTTTTAACCCCAACGCACAAACCACTGGCCTAATCTATCAAATCCAGGCCACTGATACAACTTCCTTGTTTATTTCGACTTCTAAAAGAAGCCCACGATCTTTCGCAAACAGTCACGTAGTAACAATCTTCTTCTTTGTTTCTGTTGAGGTTATTAGTCCCACATTGTTGGGCAATCTAAGATCCTTCAATTTATAATTTTTTGGGCCTTTCCACTCATTTCCAATTGGTTTTGAGGTGGATGCCCGTATTCTAACATGTTATGAGCGCAGGCTATTTTCGACGAGTCTTTGACCGCGCGTTTACTCCGCGTCACCCGATTTAATTGTCCACGTGTTAGACCCAACGAGGCTACACGTGAGGGGGCGTGTTGAGGTTATTAGTCCCACATTGTTGGGCAATCTAAGATCCTGCGGTTTATAATCCTTTGGGTCTCTCCACTCATTGCCAATTGGTTTTGAGTTGGATGCCCGTATTCTAACACTTTCACAACAGCAGCCCTGGAACTGAATTACTTCTCTTCGAACACCATGTTGCATAAACTTTGTTAATCTGACAACATAACCTCAGAAACCCAGCATCTACGGTCCATTAACCCTAACCTGTCGAACTTCAGCTCAGCACATCGACGAAAAACAACAAGACTTGACAGACAACAAGTCTTGAAGCAGCAACATAAGACTACAACTAAGACAGATGATAAGCTTTCTTCCCAGCTAGCTTTTATCATCAGAATATTACGCAACTTTTTTAAAAAAATTCTGGAACCTTGCTTCAAGTCCTTCTTTTTCTTCAACGCTTTCACAAACAAACCCTAAAAAACTTGACAAACTCAATCTTTTTAAACTTAATGGAAACAATTCTCTAACGCGAAAAAAAAAACTTCTTTAATCTATCTTCCTCTCCTCTCACCTTACTCTGATACCATATATAGGATCGAGCAAGAGAGAGGAGAGCACACACGGAAGCAAATAAACGATTACATTGATAATCAGTTTTGGTGTACAATTTGTCATGGTTCAATAGCCTACTTATAGTCTCACAAACTTGACTATCACTTAAAGCAATTTCCTAATAAAAATAAACTCTAAATAAAGCACACTTTCCTAACATAAAACAAACTCTAAATAGAACTCTTCTAGAACTCTCTACAACCAAAACACCATATCTTGGTTTAACTTCCAACAAGTTTACTCTTGAATTAAGATAAAGACAAGAAATTCTCTAGAGATTTTAGATCATGGAAGGCAAAAGATTCACGACTTTCTTTCTTCTGATGGTTATGATCTTTTCAGTTTTTCTTCGTTTCTGTGGAGGTAGCGGATGTACCACTACTGCTAACTCGGTGGGTGCACATTGTGAATACTTGTACCATTTTCATTGATCTCCTACCGAACATTGCAATGGCTATTGGAGGTGTGTGTGTGAATCTAACTAATTTGGTCTACGATGATCGATAGAGCCATACAGGGGGTTGACGTGTTTCTTGGATTTCTTGTGTGACTATTAAAGCTCTACTCTGCCGATAAATTAAAAAATCCTATGATAGGGGTTCTAAGAATTTGGTTTCGAGGGATCGCGTATGGATTCAAACATCCTAAATATGGATGAAGGGGACGTAATCTATAATAAAAATATAAAAATACCCTTTGATAACTAATTTAATTACATAACCATTAATTAAGGGATATTTTGACTTTGGGTCACATAAAAGTGACCAACTTTGCGTTTGGGTCACGATTTTTTTTTAATTAGAGTTTGAATCACGAGACAGTCGTTGACCGTCTTGACAGTTAGGAAACATTTTTTTTAATTATTTGTAAATTACTTAACACCGTTAGTAATCGTTAGCACGTGACACGCACGTGTTAACTAAAAATTCATTAAAGCATATCTAACGGGTGAGAACAGATGGAACCCAACGGTCTAGGATACTTGTCCGTTATTATATCGCTGGACCCATCATCAATCCCCTATAAACACCCATTTCTCAGCTATTTTCAGTGTTCATTTCTCACCCATAAGTTCAAACACCTGCAGACAATTCTCATATAAAGACAATTCATTTCTGAGCTCACTTTGGTCAAAACTAAGAGATCTCCTCATGGATAAAGAGAAGAACAAACTTATAGAAGAGAATGAGGTAACTGCAATTTATAATCAAATTCTCACACACTTGCAACTTGTATATTAGTAAAGAATTAACATTTATTTTGTGATTGCAGGTGTGTCAAATATGTAAGGAAAAATTTCATACAGCCTTATTATGCCCAGAGAGATACTCAACAAGTCAGAAGCTATTGTGCAAAGAGTGTGCCAAAAAAAAAACTAAGTTGTGCATCATGTGACTGTTATGAATGGCTTGTTGATGCCATTACACAGTATAATGGAGGATTTACAATGAAGAAAACTCAAGTGACTGAAGCCAAACCCAATATCAAGCAAGAAGACATATTATGTGCTGCATTAGAAGATAAACTAAATGTGGTGAGTTGCTTTTATTGTATGAAAAACACTCATTTGGCTGATCAATGCCCATTTAAATCAACCAAATGCTTCACTCCTAACTGCAACACCACTATGTATCTACTTACATCTAAGCAAGAAAGGATTTAGGTGATAAGTTTCTAAAGTGTAATGTCTGTAATGTTTTCAAATGAGTTTATAAGAGATCTGACCAAATTAGTGGTAGCTAAGGAAATACCTAAAGAAGAGGAATTATAGTAACAACATGTCATGTTTCTCAAAAGAAGTCAACTTGTGATAGTTATGTAATCAAATGATGCAAATGAGTAATTAAAAGAAGTCGTTTATAAAAGAGGGGATTAGAGCAACAACATGTCATGTTTCTCAAAAGAAGTTAGATGTATGCAAAATTAAATACTTAGATGTTTGGAAAAGAAAAAAGGATAGTAAAGAAGAGAAATTTATAAAATTTAGTTTTCATCATTGGCCCACTGCTCCAGTGTGCCAAGCCAGTCCATCATCCTTGGCCTCTTTCCCCTTTCAGATGTCAAAGAAAATGCACCACCACCTCTCATCACCAGCCCACCTCCTCTGCCACCATAGTTACCTCTTATGTGGCATCCATCTAGTCCTGGTATATGATTAAGTACCTATATTGACAACAAATTATTGTAAGTTAACAAGAGACAACAGTACCCAAGTTCATAACAAAAACAAGTTTATTAGCAAACAAGAAATTGAGAATGAAACCTGCACTGGTGTTGGTTCTCTAGATAGTTTTGGTCCCTCATCTTGTAATATGCCAATACCTACAATTCTCCCGTTTATTCTATGCACTGTCTTGCGTCTTGCCCTGCCTTTTGCTCCTCTTCTCTCAGTGCGCCCCTTGTAGTAGTTGATGAGTTGCTAACACTCCTTCCAAAAGCAATTGTTGTAGATGCTGCATCTTGAACTGGTAGAATTGGTGCAGTAGCAACACCTCTGCCTCCTCTAGTTCCTCTTCCACCCCTTCCTCCTCTTGTTCCTCTTCCTCTTCCTCTAGTAGTTGGTACTGCTGGTTCAGATGTAAGTTGAACTGATGAAGCAGTTGTTGTTGGAGGTGGTGGTAGCCTAGTAGCTAGATCAGGCCTCACATGAGGCCATGTGAAGGTTGCTGGAGCTGAAACACAAATATCATGCACAAATAAGCCAAACAATATATGCCCAAAACAACATAACATACACAAATAATCCCAATAGATTTACCTTGATGTTGATCTTCAGCGGTAGCTCCTTTACAAGTGCTCCTGTTATGACCATACACATAACATTTCCCATACATGTATTTTCTGTTATTACCACCTTCATCCCTGTCCCTTCTTATTTGGCATCTAGGTCTACCTGGTGGTCTACCACATTTAATAGGCTTTACCTCCCTTGTATCCTGCATAAGTCATATGTTAGTACCAGATCACAGAGTAAGATTCAAAAAAATAACAAAATAAGATTACCTTGGCCCATAAATCTTGGTGATGTAGAGGTTTAATTGAAGGAGCATACAAGTCTCTGTATGTGTCAACATGCATGTAAGAATGTACATACCTGCAAAAAAATAGGTGACATAAAAATATACATACATGTAAGAATGTGATACCTAAGTGTAATTCAGAAGTTGAATTGACAAAAAATTGTAACAATAATGTAACTTAGTTTTTATAGCTCTTTGGTGTGCCACGTAAACTTGCACATATAGCATGCACACAGGGTAATCCACATACTTGTCATGAATTGCAGGTGCAAGTATGCTGTTCCAGGTTCACCACCCATGATATGTCCTTCTTTGTGTCAAAAACTTGCCAAATACTGTTACATGAAGGTTGTGTAGTGAATTCATGGCTGAAGTACATGTGTTTGTTAAGAATATCTGTCACTCTATGGACCACTCCGTCATCAGGCATCTTCTACCCACTTGTTCTCCATCATAGAAGATTCTCATCATAAGCAAATGAAAATTCTGAACTAATTTACATACATACATCCTCCTTAAATCAAGAATCCATGAATTAAAAGCTTCAAAAAAATTTGATGTAATATGCTCACATTTTGATGAATTATCAAAGTAAGCTCTTGTCGATGTCTCAAATGGCTCTCTGTCAAACCACTCTGGTGCAGATGCCTTTGCTTCTTTAAGTATTTCCATCCAAATTTTATGACCTACCTCACTAAATGACCTTGCTGCTCTCCATACCATAAACTCAAGGTTCTTTCCAGGATGCAGCTTCTTAAAATTCTTGTAAAGATGTCTAAAGCAGTACCTATGATAGTGATTTCTATCACTGAAATTGATATCAACACCTTCAATCAAACCCTTCTTCCAGTCACTTATAAAATCTAAAGCCCTTGGTTGTTCCTTTAATTCCTCAGCCATTATACTTAGAAAATATATCCATGATCCCTTACACTCTGACTGACATACGTATATAGCAATGGGAAAAATACCATTGTTACCATCAAGAGATGTGATGGCTAACAAAGTACCACCATATTTTCCAGTCAAGTGAAATCCATCTAGTCCTAGAATAGGTCTTCCTTACGTCACAAAACCATCTAATGACACCCTATATGCCACATACAGTGACACAAACTTCTTAGTTACTGGGTCTGAACTGACACAAACTTTTTCAGGCACCCGATTACATTACTCGGGGCATCCGCAGTATAAGAAACTGAACTGACAGTTAAACATACTATTAAAGGCACCGTATTGGATTACTCGGGGCACACCATCTTCCCCATGCAACCCGCGGCCAACAGTGGATGTTGTTGATGACCGAAAGAGATGTAGTTGGTTATCACTGGCGATGTATATGTAACTTGTAGGTTCATGGCAGTAGAATGATGGCAGAGTGTACGAAGAAAGTTAGTGATGGAGTTTCATAGAGTTTGGGCAATGTAAGTTGATCGTGATGATGGAAGCTGGTTGCTGTGACATGAGATGAATGGGTATTGCTCAAATGGATGGAGGAGTCTGTGTACGTAGGAGTTGAACCCGAGGGTAGGATTGTTGCTGCTGCAAATCATGACAGGGAAGGATGGTTGAACTACGTTGCATACGGAGTTTCATGGAAGGTGCAGTTCGAGTACATCTCAACGATGGAATGGAGCAGGATATGGCTAATGGGATAACACAAGAGGAAGAAGTTGCTGCTGTGATATCCAAGTGAAGATGAAATGGAAGTGTTGCTCGAGATGGTGACTGTTGTAGTAATATGATAGGATGCAGAGAAGAGTCTTAGAGCATTGATCGGTCGAACTCGCATGCATTTCTATCTCAAACATGTTTGTCAATGTTATTGATCAAAACTATAAGTCTTGATTTCTAGTCTACTATAGCGAAGTCTCGGACTAGGATAGAAAGTGTAGTTGAGCTCAAGGACTTCATGGCGATTCATCATACAAGTAGAATTACTACTCAAGGAACCGGTGGAACTTCTCGACAAAAAGGTATGTGAAGACTTGAACTTATCTGTCACTCAAAAGTCTATCTACTCTATCTCCTACTTCTTGAGACAAAAAGTCGTATGCTATATATAGACTTACATTATACACATTTGGTATTTCGAGCCGAGTATACCTCGCATATTTATATCTCGAAATATGTGTTGGTAAGGTTTTCGCTTCGACCAAGTTTATCTTTACCTAGTGACAAAAGTCATGATATGTTTCAATCACTTTGAAAATTGCTTTGACGAGAAATGGTGTAACAACTATATAACGTCCTCTAAGAATGTTTCAATGATTGGAATGAGAGTTTAGATTACATAACGAATGATGGACATAAGCATTATTATGGAAACACATTTATGTATAAGTCCTATTCCTTGAACCAAAGTTTTCGAACTTTGTTGATCAAGAGAACCGGAAGAATGGCAAGTGCCAAGTACGCGAACTCAGTCCGCGAACTGCCGAAGTTCTCAAACCCGAGAATTTCTGCTGGAGTTGACAAACTACTTGCGTGAGCTAAGTCCGCGAATCCAGTCCGCGAACCAACAAAGTTCTCTTCCCGAGAATTTCTGCTGGAGTTTGTAAACTCTGTCCGGTGTCTTAAGTCCGCGAACCTAGTCTGCGAACTTGAGAAGGTTATATATCTGAAGATGATTTCTGAACTTCAACTTTAAAAAGACTAAGGAATGCAGTTTGCAAACCATGGATATAAAAGTTCATGAACTGATTCGAGTGAATCAAATCATCTTTGCTTCAATTTGATGTGTGTATAACAAGCTAAGTTTTCGATCTAACGGTTGAGAAATATTAGCTTGAATCCAAATCAGGTTTTCATCTAACGGTGAATATTGATTGATTTGTTACCAAGGCAAAACCCTGATTTGAAAGATTATATAAAGAAGACATATAGTATTGTGCAAAACTAATCCCCACACCTTACGTGTGATAATAGTTTGCGTACTAGAGTCGGTTCTCCTTTAACCTTTGGTTTTCTTCTTCTAAACTAAGGTTAACGACTTAAAGACTTCATTGGGATTGTGAAGCCAGATCGATGCTACTTTTATCATAGTTGTGTGATCTGATCTTGCATCTTCTATCGTACGAGTACAATCAGATTGATTGACTTTAGATTTGATATCTCCGATAGGCAAGATATAAAAAGTAATCACAGACATCTTCGTCTCATTGTTTGTGATTCCACAACATCTTGTTTCGCTACCATACGATTAAGATTGTTGTGAGGTGATTGATTAATCTAGGATGTTCTTCGGGAATATAAGACCGGATTATCAATTGGTTCCTGTTCACCTTGATTATTATCAAAAGACGGAACAAAAACTTTAGGGTTTTTTTGTGGGAGACAGATTGATCCTTTTATAGACTTGTCTGTGTGAGACAGATTTGTTTATTGTCAAAGCCTGTGATTTTGGATCGTAGCAACTCTTAGTCGTGGGTGAGATCAGCTAAGGGAATCAAGTACGCAGTATACTGCTGGGATCAGAGGCGTAGGGAGTACAACTGTACCTTGGATCAGCAGGAGACTGATTGGGGTTCAACTACAGTCCAGTCCGAAGTTAGCTTGGACTAGGCTAGTGTCTGTAGCGGCTTAATACAATGTGTGTTCAATCTGGACTAGGTCTCAGGGTTTTTCTGCATTTGCGGTTTCCTCATAAAAATTTTTTTTGGTGTCTGTGTTATTTCAATTTCTGCATTATATTGCTTTATCTTTATAATTGAAATAATACAGGTTCTGCATTAGATCATCAATTAGTATAATCCAACCTTTGGTTGTTTATTAACATTGATTGATCCTTGGACATTAGTCTTTGGTACCGTCCAAGTTATTCCTTGTGTTTGATTAAAGACTCGCTGATTTCTATTAGCTTGAGTAAATCAAAACAAGAGAAAGATATTAACTCCTTGATATACTTTTACCTAGATTGAGTCTGACTGTCTAGTTGATTCTCTAGAAAGTGTTTCGGAGTTAGTCCATACAGATTGCTAAGCGAAATATTGGGTGGTGTTGTTAGACCCCCGCTTTTTCAATTGGTATCAGAGCAGGAAAACACTTTAAAGACCTTACAAGTCTGTGTTTGTAGCGATCTGACTCTATGGACAAGAGTACTATCTCTGATAAACGCGTCGCCAGAAATAAAAATTCTATCTCGTCAAATTCTATTAAAGAGAAAGTTTCTTCAATCTCGAATATAGACGAACCTTGTGTTCTGACGAGACAGACTAACATCGACATGTGTGATCCCGATTACCCTTCAAAAGAGAGCTTCTCTGTCAATGAACGGGATTCACCTGAAGAGAGTGAATTGATTCTAAATCTTGTTAGAATTCAAGCTGATAGATTTAATCGGTTGAAGCACCATGTCAATATTCTTCTTGGTGTAAGTGATTGCAAATCCAAAGGTAATACTGAAGATCAGTCTTCGTGCACGACTCTTGAGGCTAGCCTCAAAAAGGATGCCTTGGAAATTGAACATCGCTTGAGTAAGCTCTCTATCCAAGGATGCTCAAAGCAATCCAATACACCAAGTACTTATAACATAACTAAAGTAGGTTTATGCTCAGAAGTAAAAACGGATGTGGATGAAGTCTCTATCACTCAAGGGTGTTGCACATCAAATGGAGGGAAGAAATCTTCTGACGATGATATTAAGACTGTACTATCTAATCATTCGGATGATCAGAAAGCATGTCTTGTCTGTGAGACAAAGAGTTATGTTAAGCGAAAGGGAACCTCTAGGTTGAAGAAAAACTACTGTGTACAACTTCAACACACCTTAGATTTAATTCTTAAAGGTGTAACTGACATTCGTATGTCTAAACAAATTGGTTTTCGTACCTATCCTGTGTATATTACCAGGAAAGTCAGTTCAACGAGTTCCTCGAACACTCAAGAACAAAACAGACGTCTGAATAAACATCGTCTAAAGAAAGATCGAGTTATGGTCTCTGGAAATAACTCTGCCTCTTGTAAGAAAGGAAGTTCAGAAAAAAGAAGAAAAATTGATGAAATGAGAGATAATCTGAAGAGAGGATTAAAGGGTATAAATAATTTCTCGACAAGTTGTCTTCCTCCTCAAACCAAAATTCTTCTGGTAAGAACTCAAACTATGTCTCGTATTTTGACGACAGTACTTTTTATGATAATTTCTCACATAAAAAGGAATCCATCTCTAGATTCAGAAGGAAAAAGAGACTTGATCATAAACACAAATCTTTAATGATCTTGAAGCTCATACTTGTGATAATTAATCACAAGGGTTAAAGAACTTACTCATAAAAATCCTGTTGAGTAAGATGTGTCATTTTCAGGTATACATTAGCACACTTCTTCTGTTTAGTGAAGCTATCTTCTTATCGTCTATAGCCACACTACTGGTCTGCAGAAATGTTTGCTTAAGTATTCGTTGTTCTTGTGTTTATTAAAACTTTTGCTTAAGTTTATCGGTGGGTTTAGTTTGTTTTCGCACGGATATCCGTTCCGGCACGAGACAACTGTCTGTAAACCCTGAAAGTCTTCCTTCCCTAAGAAACCTTTAAATATCTGACCTATTGAGTTTAAGTCACGTTCGCATACTCTTGGTTTGTTTAGAATGTCGTCTTCTTCCACGTCTTTCCATGGTGGTTTTGCAAGGGGATTCCTTTACAAAGGTTTTGTTGTTGAGTCCAAGAAGAAAATAACCCTTGTAGATGAAGATCATCCTAACGCTTCATGTTATTTTTCCTACGTTCATGAAGATGATGAAAAGGATGATATGATTTCTGCTGAAGTTGTTCATGACTTTCTTAGGCACTTTGGGGAAGCAAAACAACAGCTTGTCGATACTCTAAAAGGCATTGATGAGTTAAAAACTGAGTTGGAAAAGGTTGCCTCAGACCTTGGTCTCATAAAATCGCAAATCAAGGATCTTCGCCAAGAGAATCATCTTTCCGATGATGCAAAGAAAGCCGTTGATCACAAGCTCAAAGACCCGTTGTCTCGTGGGGATTCTGAACCCTCCATATAATCGTAGTTCGTGTTCAGAATAACACTGGAGTTTGTTTTCCTTTAGCTTGTTTTAATTGTTGCCTACTATGTCTTCTTTTTGGTTTAGTTGGAAGAATAACTAGTGTTTGAATAACAATGATTGTGACTACACATAGCTATTATTTTTCATCTTCTTGTGTTTATTTTTTAGGTTTTTTGGTATAAAATTCTAAAAATATTTGGAGGATGATGTTTTTGAAGTATTAATCTTTATGATTTGTTATATTGCAACTTGTTATGGGATATGTATGTTTGCGTCCGTGAACTTGAAGGTCCCATACTTTGTCAAAAGTAAATTCGTTCGTGTTCGGTATTCACGTACTGGTAAAAGGATGAATGGACTTTTGACAAATACAAAAGTTAAGCCTATATTGTCAATTATGTTGATGGAAAATATGTTAAAATCTTTTGTTTTCAAGGATTATGTCTATTCTTGTTGTTATGCAAATAATGATTGAAGATAGAATGAATCTTTGTGTATTCCGCTGTATTGATCATCCCTGATCCATATTTGTATGTATTACTGTGAGGCTCTGTAATGTGTCTTATGTTGAGCACGATACAACCAAGTTGATTATTTTTTTGATTGACTTTGTTGGTTGTTCCGTAAGGTACTTTATTGAGCATTTTTGAATTAAATTAATCATCTTGTTTGGTTATTTAGTTATTTCTCCGTAAGTTTTCTTATATCAAGCAAAAAAATTGACAATTAAATTGATTACTTTCGTAATTAGTTTGATTGTGTATTCCAATTAGATTAATTATGGGTTCTCTTGTAATTAATCTAGTTGAGTATTTTTGTGTCTCCATGAGTTTTCTTATGTTGAGCGCAAACAATTGAATTGATCACTTTTCGTGTTTAATTTGATTGCGTATTCCGATTAAATTAATCATGGGTTTACTTATGATTAATTTGATTGAGTTTTGGATATAAAAATCATTCTTATGGTTTTGGTGTCCAATAAAATCCTTCTTTTCTTTTGAAATTAAGGTCGCTCTTGTTGTTCTTTCGGGAATGACATCAAATGGGGGAGAGTTCTCTTGAACTTGTGCTTAATGGTCATATTTTGAGGGGTGTGCGGCTGTGGAATTTTAGAGGGGTTATCTTGTATCTTTAAACTCCTTGATGAATGCTATTAGCTTCGGCTATATGATTGCATCTAAATAAGATGATGTGTGTTCTTTCTTTTTAGTCATGAAATGTCTCTTACAGAAATTTCATTATGATCCCGTTCTTGTATCTTTGCCAATTTTATTGACAAAAAGGGGGAGAATTAATATGTAGTTCACACTACAAATACATATGGTCTTCGGGTCATTATGTAAGGGGGAGTGGTTTCCATGTGAGATGGAGTATTGACTAAGGGGGAGTGATACATATCACCATAGTATTATTGTTGAAGTTGTAATACAATTGAACTTTGACGCTGTGTAATAATACTATGACACTGTATAACAATGATCGAGACCGATGCTTTCTCATTGTTATAGCTACATATCTTCAACAGCGGTGATGCTAAACTTACAACCTTTGGGATCATTGGAGTACTTGAAAGTGATGAAGATTTCGAGGAATGTTGAAGATTAGACATGTGGAATAGGAGATACTTAAGTTTCTTTATATTTTTTGTATTTCATATGTATTGATAGTTGTGTCACTAAAATTGACAAATGGGGAGATTAGTAGAGCATTGCTCGATCGAACTCGCATGCGTTGCTATCTCAAGCATGTTTGTCAATGTTAGTGATCAAAAATATAAGTCTGGATTGCTAGTCTATTATAGCTAAGTCTCGGACTAGGATAGAAAGTGTAGTTGAGCTCAAGGACTTCATGGCAATTCATCATACAAGTAGAAGAACTACTCAAGGAACCGGTGGAACTTCTGGACAAAAAGGTATGTGAAGACTTGAACTTATTTGTCACTCAAAAGTCTATCTACTCTATCTCCTACTTCTTGAGACAAAAAGTCGTATGCTATATATAGACTTAGATTATACACATTTGGTATTTCGAGCCGAGTATACCTCGCCTATTTGTATCTCGAAATATGTGTTGGTATGCTTTTCGCTTCGACCAAGTTTATCTTTACCTAGTGAAGAAAGTCATGATATGTTTCAATCACTTTGAAAATTGCTTTGACGAGAAATGGTGTAACAACTGTATAATGTCCTCTAAGAATGTTTAAATGACTGGAATGAGAGTTTAGATTACATAACCAATGATGGACATAAGCATTGTTGTGGAAACACATTTATGTATAAGTCCTATTCCTTGAACCAAAGTTTTCGAACTTTGTTGATCAAGAGAACCGGAAGAATGGCAAGTGCCAAGTCCGCAAACTGCCGAAGTTCTGAAACCCGAGAATTTCTGCTGGTGTTGACAAACTACTTGCGTGAGCTAAGTCCGCGAACCCAGTCCGCGAACCGGTGAAGTTCTCATCCCGAGAATTTCTTCTGGAGTTTGTAAACTCTTTCCGGTGTCTTAAGTCTGCGAACCTAGTCTTCGAACTTGAGAAGGTTATATATTTGAAGATGATTTCTGAACTTAAACTTTAAAAAGACTAAGGAATGCAGTTTGCAAACCGTGGCTAAAAATTCATGAACTGATTCGAGTGAATCGAATCATCTTTGCTTCAATTGTGTCTTGTGTAGTTAATTACATAAGATTTCCTTGCAATTAAACAACTCTCTAACTAGTTTATTTGAGTCATTTGAACTAGTTATGGTGAAGAAGAACATGGTTGATATGAAATGCTCATATGGCTAACCTTTTGGTTAACCATTGTTGAACCAACAATATACACGTTTGGGTACCGTTAACAAACCTAGAAGCGTGCATTTCATGTGTGTATAACAAGCTAAGTTTTCGATCTAACGGTTGAGAAATATTAGCTTGAATCTAAATCAGGTTTTCATCTAACGGTGAATATTGATTGCTTTGTTACCAAGGCAAAACCCTGATTTGAAAGACTATATAAAGGAGACATCTAGTATTGTGCAAAAATAATCCCCACACTTTACGTGTGATACTAGTTTGCGTACTAGAGTCGGTTCTCCTTTAACCTTTGGTTTTCTTCTTCTAAAACCAGGTTAACGACTTAAAGACTTTGTTGGGATTGTGAAGCCAGACCGATACTACTTTTATCGTAGTTGTGTGATCTGATCTTGCATCTTCTATCGTACGAGTACAATCAGATTGATTGACTTGAGATTTGATATCTCCGATAGGCAAGATATAAAAAGTAATCACAAACATCTTTGTCTCATTGTTTGTGATTCCACAACATCTTGTTTCGCTACCATACGATTAAGATTATTGTGAGGTGATTGATTAATCTAGGTTGTTCTTCGGGAATATAAGACCGGATTATCAATTGGTTCCTGTTCACCTTGATTATTATCAAAAGACGGAACAAAAACTTTAGGGTTTTTCTGTGGGAGACAGATTGATCCTTTGATAGACTTGTCTGTGTGAGACATATTTTTTTATTGTCAAAGCCTGCGATTTTGGGTCGTAGCAACTCTTAGTTGTGGGTGAGATCAGCTAAGGGAATCAAGTGCGTAGTATCCTGCTGGGATCATAGGCGTAGGGATTACAACTGTACCTTGGATCAGTGGGAGACTGATTGGAGTTCAACTACAGTCCAGTCCGAAGTTAGCTAGGAGTAGGCTAATGTCTGTAGCGGCTTAATACAGTGTGTATGCAATCTGGACTAGGTCCCGGGTTTTTTCTGCATTTGCGGTTTCCTCGTTAACAAAACTTCTGGTGTCTATGTTATTTCAATTTCCGCATTATATTGTTTTATCTTTATAATTGAAATAATACAGGTTGTGCAGTAGATCATCAATTAGTATAATCCAACCTTTGGTTGTTGATTAACATTGATTGATCCTTGGACATTGGTCTTTGGTACCGTCCAAGTTATTCCTTGTGTTTGATTAAAGATTTGTTGATTTCTATTAGCTTGCGTAAATCAAAACAAGAGAGAGATATTAACTCCTTGAGATACTTTTACCTAGATTGAGTCTGACTGTCTAGTTGATTCTCTAGAAAGTGTTTCGGAGTTGGTCCATACAGATTACTAAGCGAAATATTGGGTGGTGTTGTTAGACCCCAACTTTTTCAAAGAGTATTAGGAAAACAAGGTTTACTGGCAGTGAAGGAGGAGACCGAGACTAGGTGATGTTGTGGTATCGAAAGGGAAGAAGGAGCTGAGATCGTGGACTGTTGGCAGTGATAGTCAAAAAGATCGAGTTTTAGAACTTTGGCTCGAGACAGAGGAAGGAAGTGGTGATTTTCATGGTGCTGTGATGAAGAGTTTGGGTAGCTGTTGGTGGAGTTACAGAAGCCGAGAAACTAAAACTTACAGGAGAGTTTACGGCTAGAAAGTTTCGGTCGTAAAACTGAAGAAAAAGTAAGGGAAACATCCAGGAAAACTTACGTATGTGAATTCCTAGCCATAATTGAAGAGAAGATTTGCGATGAAAAGTTAAAGGAAAACTTACGTATGGAATAATCTGGCCGTAATAAGAGAAGAAAAATAAGCTGTCAGTCTCCTGAATCTGACAAAGCTAAATGAAGCTGAGAATTTGGATTGGGCTGGGCTTTATTTCTTGCGAAGCCCATGAAAGATGGTGGACGTGAGTTTGGTTTTTTTTACACAATTCTATGACAGCGACTTATTTTGGGATTTCAGATAGTTTTGGCAACTACTTTGACCGAGATTTATGCACGGGCGCAGCAATAACTTGGAGACCTATATAAGAGACTCTTCTAATATTTTTGAAGGATATCTTTTTAATATTTTATCAAGCCATTGGAGAGGAGAACTCAAGAGAAGAAAAACTAGGGTTTGGAGCTATTTCCATCACCGTAACTATTTCTTTACTATCACCGCATTGTCATATACATCTATTTTAATTCTTCACATGGTTATTAATTGCTTTTACTATAACTAATATTATGATTGATTGATAAATTGTTTAGGTGGCCAACTGAACTAGTTTATTAGTCAACCTGATGCTATTAGAGAATTAGGATATCCGTAATTGTTGAATAATTCTCTACAAAAGTAGAAATTGCGAAACCTTGCAGAGGGATTCTGTGGAGGAATCGCAAGTAAAAACAACACTAGAAAGTGAACCTTGCGCTAAGAGTTCAACTACTAGGATTGACCTAAATTCACAAAATATAAAGCATTCGACCAAATTACACTTAGAGTGCGCTACTTCTAGGTGGTTTAGAGAATATAATATGGCATTCGAGCGCTTCAATGTCCATTGACTTAAGGATTTTGAGGATAGCACTGCGCTAGCTGCTTTCCTATGAAACTCATGGGTTTTGTTAGTACCATGAATAGATAAACTTCTTATTAATTGGGGATGAATTCTAAGTTCTAATACATGATTTGATTCAGCATATACATCTATTTTAATTCTTCACATGGTTATTGATTGTTTTTACTATAACTAATATTATATTATGATTGATTGATAAATTGTTTAGGTGGCCAATTGAACTAGTTTATTAGTTAACCTAATGCTAGTAGAGATTTAGGATATCCGTAATTGTTGAATAATTCTCTACAAAAGTAGAAATTGCGAAACCTTGCAGAGAGATTCTGTGGAGGAATCGCAAGTAAAAACAATACTAGAAAGTGAACCTTGCGTTAAGAGTTCAACTACTAAGATTGACCTAAATTCACAAAATATAAAGAATTCGACCAAATTACACTTAGAGTGCGCTACTTCTAGGTGGTTTAGAGAATATAATATGTCATTCGAGCGCTTCGATGTCCAGTGAGTTAAGGATTTTGAGGATAGCACTGCGCTAGTGCTTTCCTACGGTTGGTAATAATCTCTGATTTACAAAGAATAGATGGATATGCTACTTTGATGAATGTTTAGTAACGAAGAAGGATTCATTGATTATATTTCTCTTCATTGCTTGCAATCTTAATTATTTTTAATTGCTTTGATTTTACTTTAAATCTAAAACAAGTCCCCCTTGTGACATTTTTGACAACTAAAACTCCCTGCTCTTCGTGGGAACAAACCTTATTTACTGCTATATTATTCATTGTTAAAGAAGAAGATAAGTGAATTAATTTGAGCATCTATGAAAAGCATCAAATTTTGGCGCCGCTGCCGGGGAGTCTGTAACTTTAGTTGTTTCTTTTTGTTTTATTTTGTTTTTGGTTTTTAATTTTTGTTTTCTAGATTTTTGTTTTAGGTACTTAATCTCTGGCATCGAAGGGTTGGAATTACCCGAGGTGCGGAATTCAAACTCGAAAGGGAACGATACTACAAGCACGTCCAAAGTTGCAAGAAGAACCTTCTACATCAACAATGGTGAACGACGGTACAAATCCTCCACCACCTACACCTGTGGAGAGGAAGTTAGGAGAGTTGGCATCTTCATGCTTAGATTTGCAACCAATGATCATTACAATCACTAACCCAGTGGATCTGAAGTCGATTCTACTTCATCATCTCCCGAAGTTCAATGGACATCCTGGTGAAGATCCGAACCGTCATCTTCAAGTATTTCAACATAAGATGACAAGTCTAAAGCAAGGAACCGAAGACAAAGATATGGCTATGCTACAAGCTTTTCCGTTCTCATTAACGGATTTAGCAGAAGAATGGTTGTATTATCTTCCTCCAGGGAGTATTACAACATGGACTGAGATGAAAAAGTTATTTCTGGAGAAGTACTTTCCTGCTTCTAAGCGGCTGCTGCTCGTAAAGAGATTGGTGGTATTCTACAGATTACTGGAGAATCTCTTTATGAATACTGGGAGAGATACAAGAGGTTGCTGGAGAGTTGCCCTCACCACAATATATCCTCAACACTTATCATTCTTCTACAAAGGAATACTTCCAGAACAGAGGAATTTGATTGATGCAGCAGCCGGTGGTTCACTCACTGAGAAGACAATATCGCAAGCAACTAGTCTGATTGAGAGTATGGCCTCAAATGCACAACAGTTTTATACAATACATGACTCAAATGTCAGAAGGGTTAGCGAGATGGGGGAGTCTCCGAATACAGAGCATCGGTTAAGTACAATTGAGAAGGCGATTCATCGTATAGCTTCTGTAGTAGATCCACCATATGAAGAAGAGGCCGAGGTTAATGCTCTATTTCCTAATCCAAGGCCAAGGTATGACCCATATTCTAACACTTACAATCTAGGTTGAAATGATCATCCTAATTTCAGTTATGCAAACAAGCAAGCTGCAGCTCCTAATCCTTATGCAAGGAAAGGTAGTTTTCAATAACAATTCCAACCAGAACCACAACCACAAGCTCCAAAGGAGGATGCCTCTGAGAATATGATTACCATGATGCAAGATCTTTCATTTATGTTCAAACAAAGTCAACAGAAAGCCGAACAAAATCAGTTAAAAACTGATAATGCTATTAGAGATCTACAAACTCAAATGGGGCAGTTGGCTATGGATGTGAATCTACTGAAATCACAAGCATCGGCAAAGTTGCCATCGCAACCTTTTGTGAATCCAAGAGAGCATCTCAATGCAGTGACTTTAAGAAGTGGGAAACAAACAGAAGAGCCAAAGCAACAAGAAAAGGGTAGTAGCGACATCGAAAAGAAAGTAGAGGTGGAAACCGTACCAAAGGAAAACCAATTTCAACAGGCCAACCTAAGGAAATAATTCCCACTTTTACCATACCACCTCTTTTCCCTAGTCGTTTTGCCAAATCAAAGAAGCAATCTCAAGACAAGGATATCATGGACATTTTCAGCAAGATACAACTCAACATTCCATTTATTGAGGCCATCAGAACCGTACCCAGGTATGCCAAGGTTTTGAAGGATTTGTGTACGAGGAAGGATAGGTCGATTGCTAATCAAATTACTCAGGTGGGCGAAAGTGCTACAACTATGTTATTAAAGAAGATTCCTGCAAAGTGTGAATATCCGGGTGGATTCACAGTGCCAATTACTATTGGTAACCGACGATTTGAGCGTGCTCTACATGATTTGGGAGCATCCATAAGTGTTATGTCAGCCAATGTTTATGAATCTTTGAATCTTGGACCTTTAAAAGAGGCAAAGATTACTATTTAATTGGCGAAAAAGTTCAATATATATCCGAAGGGAGTCGTGGAGGACGTGTTAGTTCAAGTGAATCAGTTAATGTTTCCTGTTGATTTTTACATTCTGGATATGCAAAATGGATATAATTGTTCATCTACTTCGTTACTTCTTGGGAGACCGTTTATGAAAACAGCAAAGATGAAGATTGATGTGGACAATGGTACACTCACTATGAAATTTGATAAGGAGATCATTCTCTTCAACATATTTGAGGCCATGCGTTATCCTAGTGATGTGCACTCCGCTTTCTCTATGGATGTTATTGATTCGTTAGCACAACAATGTTTGATTTGAGAAATGAAGATGAACTTGGAGTTGTGTTGCGAAATAGCATTGATTTGGACGTTCATGGGCAACCGAATCTGGACGTCGACTTAGTCAAAGATCTAGTGGATATGTGTGGTGCTTTAACAACATTACAAGAAGCTCAAACCGGTAATATCTCTTATATTTCTTTACCCGTAACTAATGAGGTTCCTTTACCTTCTATTGTGCATACACCTAAGCTAGAATTGAAGCCTCTTCCCAATCACTTAAAACATGATTACTTGGGTAATATAGAGGAGTTTCCGGTGATTGTTGCAAAGAACCTCACTGCCATACAAGAACAACGTCTACTTTGGGTTCTGAAGGAGCAAAACGGCCATTGGTTGGACTATTACTGACATCAAAGGCTTTAGTCCATCAATTTGCATGTGTAGAATCCATTTGGAAGATAATAGTAAGCCAGTACATGATGATCAATGTAGGCTTAACCCCCAATGATGGAGGTCGTAAAGAAAGAGATCCTCAAATTACTAAGTGTGGGGGTAATATACCCAATTTCTGATAGAAAATGAGTTATTCCGGTACAAGTGGTGCTTAAGAAATCGGGTGTCACTGTTGTTAGAAATCAAGATGATGAACTTGTTCCTACAAGAGTTCAAACAGGATGGAGAGTATGCATAGATTACAAAAAGCTTAATGCCGCAACTAGAAAGGATCACTTTCCTTTGCCTTTCATTGATCAAATGCTAGAGAGGTTCGCGGGACATTCACATTATTTCTTTTTTGACGGTTATTCGGGGTAGAATCAGATTGTTATTGCACCAGAGGATCAAGAGAATACTACTTTTACTTGTCCTTTTGGTACGTTTGCCTATAGACGGATGGCGTTGGTCTTTGCAATGCGCCTGCCACTTTTCAGAGATGTATGGTTAATATATTTTCTGACTACGTGGAACGCATCATTGAGGTATTTATGGATGATTTTAGTGTTTATGGCAATTCATTTGATATTTGTTTACAAAATCTTGAACTTGTGCTAAAAAGATGCATAAACACTAATCTTGTTTTGAATTGGGAGAAATGTCACTTTATGGTAAACCATGGTATAGTGCTAGGTCACATCGTTTCCTCTCGAGGGCTCGAAGTTGACAAAGCAAAGATAGACCTAATAAGGAACTTACAATACCCCACTTCGGTGAGGGATATTCGCTCATTTCTTGGTCATGCATTTTTTTACAGGCGGTTTATTAAAGATTTCTCCAAAATCTCAATGCAGATGTGCAAATTATTGCAAAAAGAGGTTGTTTTTGACTTCAACAAGGAGTGCAAAGAAGCCTTTAACAAGTTGAAAGAATTGTTGACAACTGCGCCGATTATCAAGTCACTGGATTGGAGTTTTCCATTTAAATTGATGTATGATGCAAGTGATTATGCGGTTGGAGATGTTTTGGGTCAAAGAGTGGACAAGGTGTCCCATGTGATTTATTATGCATCTAGGACCCTAAACAATGCTTAAATTAATTATTCTACCACCGAGAAAGAGTTGTTAGCTATAGTGTTTGCACTAGAAAAATTTAGATCATATTTGGTGGGTGCAAAAGTGGCTGTGTATTCCGATCATGCAGCACTTAGGTACCTACTTAATAAGAAAGACGATAAGCCGAGACTTATACGGTGGATTTTGTTATTGCAAGAATTTGATTATGAAATCAAGGATAAGATAGGTGTTAAAAATACTGTTGCGGACTTAGTAGACTTGTTGTTTCCGAAGAAGAACTTCCTTTACAAGATCGTTTTCCGGACGAACAACTTTTCTCGATTAAAGAATCAACGCCTTCGTATGCAGACATAGTGAACTACTTGGTTACAAGGCAAGTACCTAGTACAATGTCTAATTTTCAAAAGCTTAAGCTTAAGAAGATAGCCAAGCAGTATGTGTGGGATGAGCCCTACTTGTGGAAATATGGTTCTGATCAAATAATCCGCAGGTGCGTACCTAACTCTAAATTTTAATCCATCCTTACTTTTTTCCATACTTATGCATGTGGTGGTGATTTTGGTTCTAAACATACCGCTCTCAAAGTCCTTGAGAGTGGATTTTATTGGCCCACCTTATTTGAGGATGCATATACTTTTTGTAAATCTTGTGATAGATGTCAACGAACGGGCAATCTAGGTGCTCGAAATCAAATGTCACTCACACCAATTCTTTCTGTGGAAGTATTTGATGTGTGGGGAATTGATTTTATGGGTCCTTTTGTCAATTCGAATAGAAAATTTTATATACTTCTTGATGTGGATTATGTTTTAAAATGGGCGGAAGCTAAAGCCACCCCTACTAATGATTTTCAAGTTGTTTGTGAGTTTGTGAAGGAATATATTTTCTCTAGACATGGTACACCAAGAGTGGTTATCAGTGATGGAGTTTCACACTTCAAGAAATCCTTCCATGCTCTTCTCAAGAATTACAACATAACTCACAAGGTCGGTACGCCATATCACCCACAAACTAGTGGGCAACATGAAATTTCAAATCGTGAGATCAAATCCATCTTGGAGAAAACCGTTAACACAACACAGAAATATTGAAGTTATAGACTCAACGATGCACTTTGGGCGTATAGAACGGCATACAAAACACCAATTGGTATGTCTCCATATCGGTTGGTTTGTGGAAAAGCTTGTCATCTTCCGGTTGAACTTGAACATAAGGCTTATTGGGCGATAAAGATGTGCAACATGGATTATGACAATGCGGGGAAACATAGGAAATTACAACTTAATGAGATAGAGGAGATACATAATGATGCTTACGAGAGTGCCCGGATTTATAAGGAGTAGACTAAACTTTTCCATGACAAGATGATTTCTCGAAAGAGTTTTGTTGTGAGCCAAAAAGTTCTTCTATTTAATTCTCGTCTTAAGTTATTTCCCGGTAAGTTAAGGTCACGTTGGAGTGGACCTTTTGTTGTTACTAATGTTTTTCCTTATGGTGCAGTTGAAGTTACTAGTCTCACGAAAGGGACAATTTTCAAAGTAAACGGCCATAGATTAAAGCCATATTACGAAAACTTCCCTACGGAGAATGTGGACGTGATTGAGCTTCGTGATTCACTCCCTCTGGAGGAGGAGTTTAGAGAATGCCAAGTCGGGCATACGACTTTAAACCAAGCGCTAAATGGGAGACAACCTATAGGTTATGTATCTTAATCCCTTTTTATTTATTTTTGTTTTTATCGTTTTCATATCATATTTTCATCCGCATGTTTAAAATCATAGAGTCCGGAATCTATTTTGAAGAAAACTATGACGAGTAACCTATTCGTCAGAAAAATTCAGACTGCACGTAGTTCAGTCCAGAGACCATAACTGTCATAAAATTTATCGAAACATTGTTCCCTCTTGACATTGTGTATAAAAGACGTAGATGAAAAACTTTTGTGAAATGGTGTTTTTCCAAATTCCTTATCAATTTGTACAGTTTTTGCATTTTATCTGATGTTACGTCAGAATTCAGAATTTTCGGTTTTACACATTGAGGACAATGTGAGGTTTAAGTGTGGGGGAGTATTTTACATATAAATGTTTTTCACTTTTTTGTAAATATTTGCATAAAACCTTCAATTTGTAGATATTTTAGAGTCACTAGCATACTTCTAGGTATGTTTACATAGAGATTTCTGACTGATATAACTGAACTTGGAAGTGCTAGGGAACTACGTTCGGATTTCTTGCTTGTAAGAGTGTTAAATAATGGATTTAATCATCACGGTGATGCAAATGAGGAGCAGGGATAAATGCATTATTAGAGTTGTTGATCAATCATTAGTGGAGACTACCTATTTTCATATCAACTGAGACACCAAACCAAATTTTCTTTGTAGTTGACTAAAGAGCTTTCTTTTGAGTGTGTGTCACCGTACGTTAATTCCAGGGAGAATGGTGAGCTACCCAACCTCCCACCAATAGAAGCACTACTCTTTTATCTCTTGAGTGTTAATTTTTTCAATCATGAGGGTGGCGTCTATAGATGAAAACCACCTTCCTGTAGTTTGATTTGCAGTTAACACCATTCTTTCTCGCCAATAATAGGTCCATATAAACACCATCATCATCAACAATCGGAGCGACATAAAAATATAAAAGGAAAGTTGAAGACGTTTAAGGTTTACAAGCAACAATACAAGGAAGAGCAAATTTCATATCCAAGTAAACAATAAACAGTGAGCGTATTTTTATATACATATTGAAGACTTACAAATAAGGAGCGGAATTCTGTATCCAAGTTGAAGACTTATTTACAAGAGCAAAGAAAATCAAAGATGAGAGTTATTGAAGTTTAGGATACAAAGACAATACAAGTTGTGAAGATCAAAGTGGTAACGTACTTCTTTCATGGTCATGGTATTTTAATTCCGTTATTATTTTTGTAGTTGCAATCTTTTTGTTAAAAAAAATAAATAAATAAAGAAAAAATACAAAAAAAAAAAGTAGAAAAAAGTAGAAAAAAAAGATTTGCATTTAGGTTGTTATTTGTTCAATAAGGCCATAGGGAAGAAAAATGTGTAAAGAAGTTTCAAGCAACAAGGAAATTGAGGAAAAGAGTTACAAATTGTCGAAGTTTTACGAAGTTCAAGAGTTTATCATCAACAGTTGAAAACCGATGACGAAGACCGAGAAGATGAAGAAGACGAGCTGAAGAATATGTTTCTATTGGATGCTGTGAGAATGGTGCTTTTGTCACTGACGATCGGATGTGAAGGTGGTAAGTACTCCCATCCTTGCTATAGTGGTTGATTTCATTTCTTAGAGATCATCAAGAAAAATATCTTTATTTTCCACGATTTTGTGGAGTCTCCAGAAATTATTTCGAAAGGTTTCCTTCCTACCATTCACTGTGTGCATGATTTCTCTTTTCATTCCTACCTTCACACATGTGAGACCCATAAAAAAGTTGTCTTATTGAGTGCAATTATCATAAAATCCTTTTAAGTGAGGCATAAGTCGAGGCGAAATGCTTATTGGTCGCTCCCAAACACGCGTTCTCTCATTATGGTGTGGTTATTTCTCACTCGACATTTAAGAATGAGAATATGTTCTTTGGTATTTCTAACTTCTTATTACTAGCGTGCAGAAACTCTATGTCCTCATAGCTCTTTGGATGCTTGGGATGCTAGAACGCTTTGAAGTTGGAGTAGGTTTTGTGGGTATACCTCTCGTAAGCTCTCACGAGACTATAACTCGTCCACTAGGGATACCTAAGGGTTTAAAGTCTTGTTGCATATGCTAAGTGCAACCATGTCCTCTAAGACAAGGAGTTGTTGTATTTAAGTTAGATAGTTTGCTCGAGGATTAGCAAAAGCCAAGTGTGGGGGAATTTGATAAGTGCATAATTCACATGATTTTAGTGTTGATTTCATGCTTGTTTTAGTTAGATTTCTTGCATATTATCCTTGTATTACTCTATTTTTATCTTATTTATGTTTTATTATGTGAATCATCCAAAAGAAGTGAAATGACACTAAATTGTGCAATAAAATAAGTTAGCTACAAGAAGAGAAGGGCCAAAGACCAAGTGGAACTCGTTCGAATCCATGCGTTCTTACTATCACCTTGAAGAGGACGAAAAGACGAAGCCAATGGCGAAAGAATGGAGTCATTCCGACATCGTATGAAGAAATTACAAGCGTTTGAAGCGAGTCAAAGTTGCGAAATTTTGCAAAGGCACATAATTTATAAAGGCACCCAATTACATTACTCGGGGAAGCCACAGTACAAGAAACTGAACGGTCAGTTCTCTAGAACTGACAGTTAAACATACTATTAAAGGCACCGTACTGGATCACTCGGGGCACACCATCTTCCCCATGCAACCCGCGACCAATAATGGATGTTGTTGATGATCGAAAGAGCTGTAGTTGGTTATTACTGGTGATGGATATGGAACTCGTAGGTTCATGGCAGTAGAATGATGGCAGAGTGTACGAAGAAAGTCAGTGATGGAGTTTCATAGAGTTTGGGCAATGTAAGTTGATAGTGATGATGGAAGCTGGTTGCTGTGACATGAGATGAATGGGTATTGCTCGACTGGATGCGGAGGAGTCTGTGTCCGTAAGAGTTGAACCCGAGGGTAAGATTGTTGCTGCTGCAAATAATGACAGGGAAGGATGGTTGAACTACGTTGCAGACAGAGTTTGATGGAAGGTGCTACAGCTCGGTGATGGAATGGAGCAGGATATGGCTAGCGGGATAACACAGGAGGAAGAAGTTGCTGATGTGATATCCGAGTGAAGATGAAATGGAAGTGTTGCTCGAGATGGTGACTGTTGTAGTAAGATGATAGGATGCAGAGAAGAGTATATCAAAACAAGGTTTACTGGCAGTGAAGGAGGAGATCAAGACTAGGTGCTGATGTGGTATAGAAAGGGAAGAAGGAGCTGAGCTCGTGGACTGTTGGCAGTGATAGTCAAAGACATAGAGTCTTAGAACTTTGGCTCGAGACGGAGGAAGGAAGTGGTGATTTTCATGGTGCTGTGATGAAGAGTTTGGGTAGCTGTTGGTGGAGTTAGAGAAGCCGAGAAACTAAAACTTACAGGAGAGTTTACGGCTAGAAAGTTTCAGCCGTAAAACTGAAGAGAAAGTAAGGGAAACATCCAGGAAAACTTACGTATGGGAAGTCCTGGCCGTAATTGAAGAGAAGATTTGCGATGAAAAGTTACAGGAAAACTTACGTATGGAATAATCTGGCCGTAAAAAGAGAAGAAAAATAAGCTGCCAGTCTCCTGAATCTGACAAGCTAAATGAAGCTGAGAATTTGGATTGGGATGGGCTTTAGTTCTTGCGAAGCCCATGAAAGCTGGTGGACGTGAGTTTGGTTGTTTTTACACAACTCTATGACAGCGACTTATTTTGGGATTTCAGCTAGTTTTGGCAACTACTTTGACCGGGATTTATGCACGGGCGCATCAATAACTTGGAGACCTATATAAGATACTCTTCTAATATTTTTGAAGGATATCTTTTTAATCTTTTATCAAGCCATTGGAGAGGAGAACTCAAGAGAAGAAAAGATAGGGTTTTGAGCTATTTCCATCACTGTAACTATTTTTTTACCATTTTATCATATGAAACTCATGGATTTTGTTAGTACCATGAGTAGCTAAACTTCTTAGTGATTGGGGATGAATTCTAAGTTCTAATACATGATTTGATTCAACATATACATCTATTTTAATTCTTCACATGGTTATTGATTTTTTTTACTATAACTAATATTATGATTGATTGATAAATTGTTTAGTTGGCCAACTGAACTAGTTTATTAGTTAACCTAATGCTAGTAGAGAATTAGGATATCTGTAATTGTTGAATAATTCTCTACAAAAGTAGAAATTGTGAAACCTTGCAGAGGGATTCTGTGGAGCAATCGCAAGTAAAAACAACACTAGAAAGTGAACCTTGCGCTAAGAGTTCAACTACTAGGATTGACCTAAATTCACTAAATATAAAGCATTCGACCAAATTACACTTAGAGTGCGCTACTTCTAGGTGGTTTAGAGAATATAATCTGGCATTCGAGTGCTTCGGTGTCCAGTGACTTAAGGAATTTTGAGGATATCACTGTCCTAGCTTCTTTCCTACGGTTGGTAATAATCTGTGATTTACAAAGAATAGATGGAGATATGCTACTTTGATGAATGTTTAGTAACGAAGAAGGATTCATTGATCATATTTCTCTCCATTTCTTGCAATCTTAATTATTTTTAATTGCTTTGATTTTACTTTAAATCTAAAACAAATCCCCCTTGTGACATTTTTGACAACTAAAACTCCCTGCTCTTCGTGGGAACGAACCTTATTTACTGTTATATTATTCATTAGTAAAGTAGAAGATAAGTGAATTAATTTGAGCATCTACGACACGCATGAAAAATGTTTGTGGGATTGTCCTTCATAAGTTGGTCACATAATGCAGGCAGTAATGAATACCCTTCCTCATAACTACCCATAATTTTCTCATTACATAGATGATAAGCATGCCAAGCAGTATAATATGAAATATCAACCTTGTGATTCTTCTTTACCTCAGTAATAAAGTCCCCGGGCATGTAGTTTGGATGTGCTTTGAAACATTCAAGCATCACCTTGCATACCCATCTTGCATTATCCAATGGATGCTTGAGACCATTAATTGACTCACAAGTGTGAATGAAATGACTTGAAAATTCAAACAACACACACAAACATTAGTTAGTTCACAAGTTACATTAAACATATGGAACTGTACAAGTTACATTAAAGAATATAGAACTGGACAAGTTACATTAAAGAATTACTAACCTTTTTTGCATTCAAATGTTTGCTTATCATAAAGTACAGCGCAATAAACCCTCCATGGACAAGTCTCATCTTTGCATTTGTATTCTTGCTTTTTTTTTCTTGTTTCTCACTTGAACCATGCAATAGTTCTTGTCAAGTGCTAGACCCTTCAAATAGTACCTACAATGTTCATTACTCAACCATTGCTTCCCAACAAATAGTTCCTCCACAACCTTTTGATCTTCAGACAATATGTGATCTCCATTTATTTTGTCAGTTTCTAAAACATACTCCTTGAATTCTTCAGTTGACCCTAGTGTTGCTTGAATCTGACAAATTATGTTGATCTCTTCATCATCGTCAATCTCAGGTTCATAGATAAGTTTTTCATTATCACTTTCATTGGGTTCATCAGGAATGTCATCCACATTTACTGTGTCATTTGCTGAGGTGCTTTCATCGTAGATACATGCAAATAAATATTCGTCATCTAACCGTGACATAACTTCATTAGGGTCAACTATAGTAGATGCTTGACTTTCTGATGTGCTTGACTCAACTTCAATGGCCTTTGTAGAAGTTTTTTTGGGTCCAAAATGGGAAGAAAATCCAAGTCCTCTTCAGGTCTATAATCAGGCATCTTCTCCATGTTAGGATGCTCAGCCCTTGCACTTTTTCCAACAACATAACCACCTTTAGTGGGATAGTATCTCAATAAGTCATTCATTGTATTACCTACATTTAAATACACACAACCACCAAAATTAGAACCTTACCAAGTACCAAACACAAATAGTAATAAATAAACTATTTTTTGTGAAACAAATCAAATCATCAAAAGTATCAAAAGGAAGTAATACACTATCTGTTGTTAAACTATTTGCTACCCTATGATCTGACATAGAACTTCTATTTTGGAACCAAAAAGATACTGTTTTCCTTCAAAGGGAACTGACATAGAACCCCACAAGGTCACTAGTTTCTTTAGCCTCTAAAAGCTTGAGCGATTTTCTGCCTTGTTCAATAATTTGTGTTGCTTCTATATGTAATATGAGTGATAATATGATTTATGTGCTCTATACAAGCAAGCTAACCAACACATTGATCCCAACAACATACATAAGAGAGAAGCATAACAATACATCTAAAGAAATCAGGAACAGAGACACAAAAACAGGGACAATTGAGAACTAAATTAGAACATGACATTACAAGCACAAATAAACATAAGAAATCAAGTACACAATTGAAATTTATTTTTTACCATTAATATTGATGCAACTAATGGATATTGCAGTAAAATAACAAGTACTGTACTGCATTTCCTTGGACATATTCAAGGCTAAAAATTTATTGGCTACTTAACCCAAGATTTTTCTTTAGTTTTTAATTTTTTCTTTCAGACTCTCACCCATCACTAAATTAACGTTGGTGAAATTGGAGGTTTAAACATATCAACCACACACACCAACTTTCCTAAACAGTTGACATACAATTATACACTCTATAAACCATCGCCAAAAACTGATGTAAGTTTTACAGTGGAAGTAAGGGATTCGATACTCGGACCATTTTGAAGGCTTGGTTTAAGGAAAATAAAAGAAAAACTAATAAATTTTGATTTCCGTTACCAAGGAGAGAAGAATCTATGGTTTTGGATTCCACTACTTTTGATGCTTGTAAAATTAACAATTTCTTATCTCAAACAATTACTCATAAAATACTCAAAACCATATCGAACCCAATCTCAGGTTTTGGAAGATGAAAAGTTTAAAATAAATTATGCGACTCTCGTCGTTACACAAAAATATAACCTCCTTCGCTTATAAAAGATCGGTAGAAACTATCCAAAACAATTAAAATGAAGCATTTATAGAAGAGAAATTATTAATCATGAATAGCACAAATAATTGAGTAATTATTGTCTAAGAAATAAAACATTAAATATTACCCATCAAAAATAGTTTCTTCCTCCACCCTAGCGGAGAAATTACTCCATTATTACAAAAGAGAAATTAAAACAAAGAAATAAAAACTCTTTTGTTTCGCTCAGACTCCGGACCTCCCCTTTTTCTTGTATCCACAACGTATTTATAGCTTTCAAAGGAATCCACTTTCCTTTTCTATTCACCACTACCACATCATCACCAAATGAGAATACGCCACATATCAAGGCAATGAAAAATCCCCCAATAAGAATGTGCCACGCGTCAAATAATATAATTCTCATGCATTTACAATTTTTCTTATTTGGAAATTATTTATTCTTTATTAACTCCAACCATAAAGAATAATATTCTTTCCATACTCTTTATATATTTAATTCCCATCAATTACTCCATGTAGATTTCTTACTTAACACTTTTATTTTCTTCATTAAAAATAAATATCTCCATATATCTTTATAATATCTTGTAAATGATGTCGACATAATGGGCTCCACACTTTCCACACTCCCATATCCAAATAACTGGACAAATGAAATAATTCTCCATCTTCTTGCTTTTGGGCCTAGCCCATTAAATTATAAATCACTTCATGTCCTCCATTTTACGAGCGGAATTTCACATTTTGGTCCGTTGAGCTTTATTTCCCAAAAACACCTACAAATACACAAAATAGGAAAGTAAGTACAAATTTGAGCACCAACAATATATAAAATTGAGACAAATTAGACACATAAATTCTTCTATCAAATACCCATGAACTTATTATTTGCTAGTCCTCGAGCAAATCAAAATAAAATCCTAACTCACTGTCGCAGGCAACGCGATTGCACATAGCGTGTGCAACAAGATTTTAAACCCCTAGGTGTCCTTAGTGGCCGAGTTATATTCTCAGGAGGGTTTACAAGAGGTGTACCCACAAAACCTTTACTATAGACCCTAGCTGTCTACGCAGAACCTTGAAAGACACTAAAGAACCTCTTTGGTTGGCATACTCTCATTGATTACAAGAGGAAGTACCCTGATGTGAAATTCCAATTGTTGTACACGAGTTTGCACTCACGTACTAAAATTCATATATAAGTGACATAGCTATACTCAGATAGTCTCACTATGGACATCATATCCGGAGTCAACAAATCACATGGATAGATTAAGAAGATGGATTTAGAGAAAAACGTAGATGATTTTGATGTCGACTAAGGTGAACGGTGTTTCCCATATCTGTCTGAAGGCCACCGCCAAAATGAACCTATCCTAATGGACTGAGATACTAGTCTGACTAATATCAACACAACCGGCATATACAAGGGAACCAGTGATCGATAATCCTAACTCTAGGCCAACACAACTGGCATATACAAGGGTACCAGTGGTCGACGTTATTGAATTTGTACCGGTTGGTCTGGTGGTCTGGTCTCAATTTTTTTTTTCAACTGCATGATTTGATCTGTTAGATCCAAGCGCATGCTTCTTGTCAGCAGATTACATGATAGTTCCCATGGATCTTGCATTCCACGCTTGTTTAGGCGACGGAGACAGGGAAAACACACACACATTGCTATCCAAGTGTTAACTTTTTTTTTTTTTTTTTTAATTTATGGTATCTCAATCACTCTATTTCACCCTACCAGTGATAACAACTTGATTCGTGAGCCTCACCTAATCACTTAGAGAAACATATTTAAAAATAAAACAAAATAAAAACAGAAGTGAAAAGGACTCAACGAGATATGGCGAAACTACCATGTTATTTCAAACACCCGAGCTCCGTGCTTTTATGAATATACTCTTTAGATGTTTCCATCTACTCAGATTGGTTCCTCAACTCCTACAACCAAGATGCTTCCATCCACTTAGATTGGTTAGTGTCATCCTTAATAAGCATAAATTTCTAGGCTCAGGAGTTTAATTTTTTTTTATATTTATTATTAAAAACTAACTCAAAGTTTTTCCCTCACCCCCAAACTTAAATCTAACATTGTCCTCAATGTTTCAAAATGAAAGTGCAGTACCAAAAAATATAAGTATCAAGAGGAAACAGTAAAGAGAGAAGTCAGAAAGATAGTACCTGAATGAAGCATAGCAATCCTTCAATGGGGAATAAGACAAAAATAAAACCAAAAGCAAAACTAATGTACAACAACAGCAGGGTCCTCCAGAGGGACCTTAATTTCACCATGTATGGATTTCCTCCCATAAAGCGCTAAGTTTAGTGTCTTCAGCCAGACTTCGGTAGAATTATTAGTCACCACATAAAATCATAAAGTAGTAGTCGGAACATATGTGGGTCATCAAAACCAAATAAACCTACCACAAAAAGAAGAAAACTGCAGCAGACTAAGAAAGTGAACCAACCAACCCTTATCAAGTTTTCTATTTAAGACAACTATATCTAGTTGTGGTTCGGGTTCTATAAAAGGGTCTAGATAAAATATTTTCATTGGATGCATTTCCACATAGACAGGATCAGGAGGATCAGGTTGTAGAGTCTGCAAAAACTCAAATAAAAACTTAGAAGCACATAATAATAACCTAAATAATTGTGGATCCTCAAAGTTAATTAGATTTGACTTACACAGTTGACCATAATGGTGGTCATTCTTAAGAAAATGTGTCGACAATTATAATTTCCTAAAATAGTTAGATTTATTTCTAAAAACTGTATAATGACACATTTCAAATTGAGATACTCCCACATTTGATAAATAAAATCTTGGTGGGACAACAAAGTCAATTATGGTATCATGGACCGGACTAACCACATCAACCAGAGGATGGGTTTCTATCAACTGAGTTTCTTTCTGGACATAACTAGGTTTAGGAAAACGTGTATGAAGATAGTCTCTTAAGATGGTAGAGGCACATACGTCAAGTCCCAAATTAGGGACCTTTGTAAGAGTCAAAGGTAAACCACAGGGAGAATGATATTCACCCCCAAACATAGAATTGTCAATATCCTTGGATAAACTAGTCACAATTTCCTCAATTTCTAAATTATCAGATTTAGGAAAATGGTCTTTTATTTCTTCTAGGTTGTAATCATGTGGTTATACAATGTTTATAATCCTTAGAAGAGACTATTGTTTCTGAATCGCTAGACTCTAAAATACTAGTCTCAGGATAAACTCTTTCCTCTAAACCATCATCAGCTTCATAATCAGAATAATATACTACACCGTCTAAAACAATTGTATCCCTAGACAAATCATCATCCTTTTTAATAGGTGAATAATCATTAATATTATTAGGATTTGAACTAGAAACAACATTATCATCATAAGGATCAATTGGTGTAACAATTTCCTCGTTATTATGACTACATATTTCAAACTCTTCATCGACACTATCCTCATCATCGTAATATAAAGATGGTTGAACCTTGTCTAAACATGTAGTGTTTTCAATTCTAACCTCGTCCTCTAAATTAGGTGAATAATTATATGTATTATTAGGGGTAGGATTGGAAACACTATTTTGGAATTCAAGATCATTATGAGCAATATCCTTAGGTGCATATTGTTCCACATACTTATTAACAGTCTCACACATTCTATCCAGGATTATTCGAGATTGACGCGCAGATTCACGTGTAGTTTCATTGAACTTCTTAATTGATTCCTCTAAAGAAAGACTTGAATATTCATCACTACGTGATATACCAGTCACTTGTTGAAACTGTTTGAGTGCATCTTCTAAGGAAATAGTTTTATATTCATCACGAACTGGTGGTAATTGTTTGATTAAAATCTCTAAAGATTGAGAACTCTCATTTTTTTCATTATAATATTGCTCATTCGCCTGTTCGTATGATTGGTGGACGTGCGAATAGTAATTGGGATCACCATGGTATGAACCATAACCTTCAGAAGGTCGGTAGTGGTCGCAAGTACTATCCACACTTCGGTCATAGTACGAATATTGTCCATTTCGATACTCAGTCGAATAATCATAATATTGGTCTTTATAATACCAACTCGACATTTTATGTGCACATGCAAATGCAGGGTCGACTAAAATTGGTAGGCTCAGGTTACCTCAAGCAGAATATACCTACAGTCAAAGACTGGTCAACGGTACTGGGGTGAGGCTTGTGGTGTTTTGGATGATAACGCCCAGAGGGTTCACCGTACTAAACCACGAGTTTTCCTAAAATTCCGTGTCTGACGATGCAATTGGTGTGTGCACGTGTTTTTTTAAATAAAAAAATAAAATATTTACAAAAAAATAAAAAGAATCCTAAATTAACTATGTACAAAGAAAATAAAATAAAAATCTACCAAATATCAATTTTTACAAAAAAAGAAAAAAAATGGAATATCTTTACTTACCTTTTTCGTTGTCCAGTTTTATTCTCCAATAAATGTCAAATTAAACCTGCACACAAAGGCTAAAAAGATACCCAACGTAAAATAAAGAAAATAAAAAAAAATAAACTCTAAACTACCAAAATATTTACAAAATAAATCTAAAAGCTAACCTAAATACAAGTCCGCGTGGGCGGCGCCAAAAGCTGATGTAGTTTTTACAGTGGAAGTAAGGGATTCGATACTCGGACTATTTTGAAGGTTTGGTTTAAGACAAATAAAATAAAAACTAATAAATTTTGATTTCTGTTACCAAGGAGAGAAGAATCTAGGGTTTTGGATTCCACTACTTCTGATGCTTGTAAAATTAACAATTTATTATCTCAAACAATTACTCATAAAATACTCAAAACCATATCGAACCCAGTCTCAGGTTTTGGAAGATGAAACGTTTAAAATTAATTATGCGACTCTCGTCGTTACACAAAAATATAACCTCCTTCGCTTATAAAAGATCGGTAGAAACTATCCAAAACAATTAAAATGAAGCATTTATAGAAGAGACATTATTAGTCATGAATAGCACAAATAATTGAGTAATTATTGTCTAAGAAATAAAACATTAAATATTACCCATCAAAAATAGTTTCTTCCTCCACCCTAGCGGAGAAATTACTCCATTATTACAAAAGAGAAATTAAAACAAAGAAATAAAAACTCTTTTGTTTCGCTCAGACTCCGGACCTCCCCTTTTTCTTGTATCCACAACGTATTTATAGCTTTCAAAGGAATCCACTTTCCTTTTATGTTCACCACTACCATATCATCACGGAATGAGAGTACGCCACATGTCAAGACAATGAAAAATCCTCCAATAAGAATGTGCCACGCGTCAAATAATATAATTCTCTTGCATTTACAATTTTCTTATTTGGGAATTATTTATTCTTTATTAATTCCAACCATAAAGAATAATATTCTTTCCATACTCTTTATATATTTAATTCCCATCAATTACTCCATGTAGATTTCTTACTTAACACTTTTATTTTCTTCATTAAAAATAAATATCTCCATATATCTTTATAATATCTTGTAAATGATGTCGACATAATGAGCTCTACACTTTCCACACTCCCATATCCAAATAACTGGACAAATGAAATAATTCTCCATCTTCTTGCTTTTGGGCCTAGCCCATTAAATTATAAATTACTTCATTTCCTCCATTTTACGAGCGGAATTCCACATTTTGGTCCGTTGAGCTTTATTTCCTAAAAACACCTACAAATACACAAAATAACAAAATAAGTACAAATTTGAGCACCGACAATATATAAAATTGAGACAAATTAGACACATAAATGCGTCTATCAGACCACAATAACTCTCACCCATCACTAAATTAACAATACTTTGTACCAATTTTTAACATAAAGTACCACCCGAAAAAAGTAAAGAAGGAATCAAAAAGAAAATCTAAAAAAATTCTGGAACAGAACAATCCCTAAAAGACAAAGGAGAAAACAAAATTGACCCATTAAATTACTATTTCTGCAAAGAATAACACTCAAATGTATCACTAAAAGCAAAGAAAAGAAAACCCCCAAATTAATTAAGCAATTACAGAATTTTTTTTATTTACCTGAACTGAAACACTAACTTTAGCTCCAAAATCTTATAAATCGAAAATAACAAGACAAGATTCAACTAAAATCAACCATTTCCACACAGTTAGACGATGAATTTTTGTTACTAACCCTAGAAAAAAAAATTCGCCTCTTCAGTCACACTAAGAAAGAAGAGAAAGCATACAAACCCTAGATAGAAAACACGATTTCTGTTTGGTAAGGAAAACACGATTGTTCTAGTCACACAAGTTTTCAATCTCAGTCGTTAATTTTTGAGTTATTAGGATGCATACACGTGTCAAACAGAATGGCTTGATTAGTAAATAAACCGAAGTCTTATATTTATTTAGGCATTTCAGTATTTAACTAACTTCTGTAACTGTCAACGCGGTCAACGACGGTCTCGTGACCCAAACTCTAATTAAAAAAAATTCGTGACCCAAACGCAAAGCTGATCACTTTTATGTAACCCAAAGTTAAAATAACCCTAAAATCAAAATCAAAGCCTAAACCTAACCACAACAAAAAAACGACAGTAAACAAGGAAAAAAAGATAGCAAAGTTTCCTCTTTTTTCTGTTCTTCCTCACTTCTCCTCCATCGTCTTTTCTTCCTTTTCTTCAATTTTTTTTTTTGAACTTAGCCAATAATGACTTCAATTGGATAAGAATTGAAAACCCAAATCTTTTCTTTTTAATTTTTGATTGCATGAGTAGGTTAGAATTAAATTAGCGATTTAGAAGGTGGTTTCAGAACTAAATACAGTTGAGAAACTAATATTTCTCAACCGCAAACCAATTCTATGGTTGAGAATATATGAATTCCCAATCATTAGGAATTTTTACGGTTGGAAAAATATGAACTCCCAACCGTATATAGTTTTTACGGTTAGAAAATCTAACCATATGTTCTTTTCAAAAAGAAAAGAAAAAAAAATCCAACTGTAAGTTACCCTGATTTTATCTACGGTTGAAAAAAAATATGAAACCGTATGTTATATTTACGGTTGAAAAAAAATATGAACTCCCAACCGTATGTTATATTTACGGTAAGGTTTCCAAATCTTAATTAGTCTAATCTAATCATTAACATTATTTATCTTAGTTAATCTAATCATTACGAATAACTAATCGAGGACATTTTAGTCATTAAAATAAATAGTAGGATAAAGCGTTTTGTTGATTACTATTTCATGACTCAATCTTGTCCTCTTGCGAGCTCTCAAAAAAAGAAAAATTTAAAGCCCCAATAATAAGCTTCTAGAATTATACAGAATTTTGATAGTCTACATTTTAAGAGTTTTATCACTTTTATTGCGACAACTAATATCGGGGGTGGGTGCACTTTTCTAGGCGCCATATATCATTTTCGATTTCTAAAACATAACCTATCCCTAATTCTTTTCTCCTCATTCACGTTCTCTTTTCCTACTAACACTGAACCGTTGGAAAACCCAATCGATACTCTCAATATTTTTTAATCAAATAACGACAGGATATACAACCTGCTCCTACACCATCACTAAGAAGATATGAAGCCCGTCATACTCATTGTTTATGTACCAAAATTACAAGCCGACTCCCAAGGCATCTATCATCAATTAGTCAAGGTTATTTTATAAATCCAAACTTGGGTTTTTATTTCCCTTTGTCTTTGTAAGTGGTAATCCATTTGGGTTTTTTCACCGGGATCTGACATGTTTATTACCTTTAAATTAGTATATTACTATTATCGATCTTCTAAAACTTAAATATTTTATGTGATGCTAGGTCCAGTGATGTGGTATCTGTTAATACCTAAAATTTGGTTCCAGGGAACAATGTAATGTTGAAGTACTTTCTTAGGTTCGAGGATCAAAATCGTACAAAACAAGCCTAAGCCAAGATAATAGCATGTTAGAGCATTGCTTAGTTGAACCCACCAAGCATTGGTATGTCAAGTTTGATTGTCATATTTTAGTATCAAAACTCATCTAGAGTCGCTTGATTAAATACTAGAGTCAACTTCGTTTAGGTTAGATTAGAAAGTCTAGGAATGTTGAGACGTACAAGTATTACTCCGAAAACCTGAAGAATGTGAAGAAGTAACGACTACAACGAGGACATCATCCTTTCACTTGGTAATATTGACTTGATCTTGTTTCTATTCCTAACGTATCTTTCAAGTCAGGTTATATTGAAAACATAACATGGTAAGTTGTATATATATAATACTCTAGTGGTTAGACTTGGTCATAACATTATGATCAAAGTATCAAGGAAATTATTGAATTATGAAGTATAAACGCTTATCTTTTGGAACTTGGTAAATACGATATCAACATAATCTTTGTATTTAGTTACTTGATTATGTGTAACATATAGGTACGATTTCACCCTAGGAAATAATATTTTATAACTTTTGTTTAAAGGAAGTACATATATGAACTTGTTTCATAATCGAAAGGAATCATGATTGGTCAGGTTCTTTATTGAATATCTTTTGAATGACCAGTATAAGATGACAAGGTAGAACCTATCTTAACTTTTTGAGATTTGAGGTATAACCGGTCATAGCCTATATTATGTAGCATGTTGTAATCGATCCAAACTACTTTGTGAAGCATGGTGCAACCGGTCATAAGATACATTGGGAAGTTTAGTTGTAATCGGTCACAATCTACCTTTTGGAAGCAAGGTATAACTGATCACAAGCTAATTTGGGAAGTTAGTTATATGTAATCTGTCACAAGTTTTTTTGGGAACCAAGGTGTAGCCGATCACAAGCTAACTCTGGAAGTAAGGTGTAACCGATCACAAGCTACCTCTGAGAAGCAAGGTGTAACCGGTCACAACCTATTTTGGGAAGCATGGTATAACCGATAACAACTTACATTGTGGCTTTGGTATAACCGATCCCAAGGAGCAAAACCGAGTTTCCAATATTCACATATATCTTTATGTTTTGTGTGAAGCTTGGAAGTAGGGTTTGCTGAGAAATTTCTAGATGTGGACATATTTGAACATGTACATAACTCTTATCATTAATTGTTCAAAAAATTTCCTTGATACCCAAGGGTGATCCCATACCGAAAAATTGAATATCATTAAATATGATTTTCATAATATATGTTTTAATTACCAACAATTAAAGCATATCTTCTGGAAACTATTATTAGTTAATGTGCTAGACTAATAATAGAAGTTTTCTAAGAGAGTTTCAGAAATATGGTTTGGTAATTAATTGGAGATAGGAAAACCTAAATTAGGTACTTTAATGTTAATATCTTGAGAATATTTTTGGTTTTGGAATTTTCTTGTTGTCCAAACTACCTTGGTTTGTAAATACTTGAGTTTGCATTTCTTGCAAACTATCCTAAGAGCCATGAAAACTTCATTCTTGTTGTTTCTGGTGGAGCCGTATATCTGAAGAAGAAAGTACCCTAATTAGGTGAAATCTCTTACGACCGCTCGTTTAAAGATTTCCGTGGGATCAAGAAGCTCTACGAGTACCGTTGGTAGGAAACTAGATAATTCCATTGTTATTTTAGTTTTCAATTATTGATTTGATTGACTAACAGTTGTTGAAACTTTGATTGCACCTAGTTTGTTTATTCTTGAGAACCTTCATTTCTGATATAAGGCTCACTCAAACTAGATCAAAGTATCGATAGGATCTTTAGAAATATTTTCGGATATAAAGATATCTTGTGATAATCCATTGTTAACAGACTCCGTTCTATGTGTGATTGATCACAAGAGGATTCAAGTTTTGTTGTGCAGGTTATTATTGAAGACAAACGAAGTTCTGAAGACGACGAAGTTTTTCTTATTCTCGTATCTTATGAATTGTGTGCACAAACCTTGATCGGCTGGGATCCAACTAGAATCGTTTTTATCTTTGATAGACTTGATTGTCTATTTGTGTTAGATCGACATCACCTTATAGTTACTCTTTGAGTTTTATAATTATTGATTACAAATTTAGAATTTGGTTATTTCGGTAATCAAAGTTTAGGTTGATCTAACCAGACAAAGGAGTTTATTAGTTTAAACGGAGGAGCCTTTGTCAACGACTCATAATATCTTATTACCAAGATTGAATAAAGTAGTTACCAAAAAGATTTATCCTTTACTGTTTGGAATACGATCAAAAGGATTGGTGATTCACGTGCGTGACTCTAGAATTCGAAGGCGCAGGGATACCGAGGAAACTAAGTAGCTAGGGGTAGTCTACTTGGTCTCAACTATACGAAGTTGGTACTAGATTTTGTACATCGGCTTAATTCTGAGAGTATTCAAAAGTGGACTAGGTCATGGGGTTTTTCTGCATTTACGGTTTTCTCTTTAACAAAATCTTTCCGTGTCATTTATTTTGTTTTCCGCGTTATAATTGTTATTATAATTAAGTAAATTACACACGTACGTTAATCCGAATTACTTGATTTTGATCCTAAGAGTCAATCGGTTATTACCGTAACTATTGTCAAGTAAATATCTTGTTGTCGTATTGTTTTGACCTCGTCTATAAACAATCACACAAGGTATAAGACTTAAGTTGTATTGTATTGACTCTGTCCATAAACGATCACTTAAGAAACCATACTTATAGGTTGATATTTAAAATATTATGGTGTATTTGGGTATCCTCTTCTTTTCATGGTCGTTCAAATTTTGCTTCGGTTACAAGGAGAGAAGATGGGTTGATCTTAGGGGAGGAAAGAAGAGAAAGTTGAGGAATCACAGTGGTGATGAATTGTGTGTGTGTGTAAAATTGTTGAGCTATGGAAGAAGCAGATCTTGAGAATGATCAGCTTATTTTGTCTTCTGAATAGACAAAGAAGTCTATTTATAGTTGTCAGGGTCATACATTGTTTCCTCTTAAGCAGTGGAGGTAGTGAATGGATGGAGAAATGGGTATCATGGATGTAATGGTAAAGCTACTCCCATTATGCTAGGGAAATTTCCAGAAGCTTGTAAACCATTACTCCACTATCTCTTTTAACTGCTCTTAACTATCACCACTACTTGTCACTTTCTCATCATAGGGTGTTATCACGCCGCATGTCGTTGTAAACCACCAGACCAGTACCCATAAAGAATTTCCATATGTAACATGTTTTGGTTTCTCGTAGGAATTAGTAAAATCATGGACTATCTATTGTTTTGACTAGGTTATAGCCACAATATATTGTGACTGCATAATCAGCCTAAGCTAGCCAGACCTCGTCGAAGGGACAAAGCTTGAAGGGACAACTCAGATCCAAGGTTAATGTGAATAATAAGGAGTACGTATAGAAATAATCCATCAATCCTTCCTTTTGTTTATAACCATTTGCTACAAGTCTTGCCTTGTACTTGTCTACCGAACAGTTTCATCGTTCTTTTGAAAATCCACTTGTAACCCCAAGGTTTACAACCAGGGGGAAGATCCACCCATTCCCAAGTATGATTTTGCAAAACAGATTCAACCTCATTATTTATAGCCTCTTTCCAGAAAGGTTCTTCAGGGGTAGATACTGCCTCTTTAAAAGATTGAGATTCATTTTCCAACAAAAATGTTAAAAAATCAGAGCTAAACGATTTGGAAGTTCTCATTCTTTTACTTCTTCTAGGCACGTCAATCCGTAAGTTAGAACTATTTTGATTAGATTTCCATCAATTTGATCAAAAGTTCTCTTGTTACTCAATTGCTCATTTGAATCACTTAAACTCATATCTTTATTTCTATCTTTACATGGAAATGCATCTTCAAAAAATACGACATTTCTAGATTCAATTATCGTATTTGCGGAATATCTGAAAATTTTGATCTACGTACCATAAATTTATAAGCACTACTATTTTCTGCATATCCAATGAAAATTCTAATAAAGGTTTTGGGACTTATTTTTACCTTCTTAGGCAAAGGAACTTCCACTTTTGAAAGACACCCCACACCTTTAAGAATTTATAGAAAGGTTTATGGCTTTTCGTAAACGTTAGTTTTGATGGATCTGATAGTTGTATCAAATCGCAGGTTCAAAAATAGAGAAAACCGATAGAAATAAATAGAGAAAACATATTTTTCCGTCAGAAAAAAAAATTATAAAAAAAAGATCTTCATATCCTACGACAAGCAAGTCGCTAGCTTATAAAGCTAGTATGCGCGACCGTGCGGGTAGCACTGGCCTTTTTGTAACTGGCCCTTTAGACAAACAAGTGGGAAAGACCACCAAACGATTAATTAGTCTAAATGACAACAAGAGACAAACCAATTGAATTTTTAATTAAGTCTACAAACCACTAATCAAAGTTAATTTGTCTTTGTTCTTAACAGTTTCGTCAATTTAAATACTTGTTCAAACTGATGAAAACCTGTACTACAGAAACTGTAGAGAAAAAATTGATTAGTAAGCCGAACAAAATGGACGAATTTTGTTTATAGCAGCAAACAGACGGTAATAAAAAATATGTTTGTTGGCAAGCTTAAGTACAATGATTGAAATATAAAAAAAAGAAACCTAACCTGCTAATCATCCAAAATAGGGATTGCAATTTATTTACTATATGACAATTACATACGATTTAACAAAATACTACTAACTTCATCTACATATTAGAAACTGAAGAACAAAGTTTCTGGATATTTTTTTGGGAAAAACGTCTAGCAGAGAGGAGGGTGAGAAACCAAACCGGCTTCAGTAGTAAGTTTAGCTTTTCATCTGTGACTCTGTTATACTCCTTCCAAATTGACAGTATCTAGTTCTCAAATTTCTGCAAGTTTCTTTGTGGGAGCTTGGATTTTGGCGTAAATATAAGTACCTAAACTTAGTTGCTTCTATTGTAAAAGTGAAACCATGATGATGAGGTTGATTATTTGCTTTTCTGTTAGTTTCCATGTTCTTCATAGTCGGCAGCAAGTTGTTTCCCCACGTACACGTTTCTCTCAAATATATGCAGTTTTTTTGTATATTTCATGGTGGTTCTGCATTCGGTATGTTAAACAATTAATTTTTTGGATTGAAGATGCTATTGCTTTTCTGCAGGTCTTAGAAGGTTTATTGTGCTGATTGATCAAGTCATGGATTTTGCTGAGCCCATGATCTCAGAACAGGAAGTGGTAAAAGACAATTTAGGGACAAGGAGACCCCGACTTCTTCTAGCTGCTAGTGGAAGTGTAGCTTCTATAAAATTTGGCCATCTCTTGCATAGCTTTTCTGACTGGGCAGAAATTAAAGCAGTTGTTACCAAGTCATCTTTACATTTCATTGATAAAGCATCAATTCCGAAGGGTGTTGTTATCCATACTGACGAGGATGAATGGTCAAGTTGGAGAAAATCGGGGATAATGTACTGCACATTGAGCTTCGCAAATGGGCTGATGTAATGGTTATTGCTCCCTTGTCAGCAAATACCCTTGGAAAGGTAATATCTCCTCTCTGCAATATGTTGTTTCTGGATTTTAATAATCCCTCCATCATATTGTAAGTGCAAATGCTTGTAGAATGGAGTCAATCTCTTAACACTTTTGAGGTGATCACTGATTCACCATGCAATTCCATTCGTTACTTCGTTATAATGACACTTTCCTGATAGTTTTTTACGTTTTCTGTCATAGATTGCTGGGGGATTGATTATGTGATAACTTACTGACCTGTGTTGTACGATCTTGGGATTTTAATAAGCCATTGTTCGTTGCACCAGCAATGAATACCTACAGTTGGAACAGCCCTTTTACACAACGACATCTTGATGCAATCAGTGAATTAGGTATATCTTTGGTCCCTCCCATTTCAAAGAGATTGGCTTGTGGAGATTACGGAAATGGTGCCATGGCAGAACCTTCTGTCATTTACTCTACGGTGATTGTCGCTGTTGATTCCCGAGCAAAAACAAATGGTAACATTGCTTTACAATAGTCATGGGCTGGTGTCTTTTCAGTTTGGGAAATTTCAGTTTACTGCATTTCTCTCTCTTTGTTTATTTATACAGTGTTTTGCACGGGATAAAGATTCATCATCCCAAATAAATTGCACGAATGTTCTTGTTCAAGTGTTTCCATGTTATATGGTTTTTGATATTTTTTTTTTCCTCCGCAAATTATCGTTCTTTGGTGTATGGTTTCCATAGTAAACAAGTGTCTCGAGTTATTTTAGGATATCAAATGTTTACGTTTTGAGAAGGCAACTTGGCTAAATTGGGGCCTATGACTACAGTACAAAAAAGGGTCACCATTAAGTAAAATGAAAAACCCCTTATCCAATTATTTTACATAATGACTAATTTACCCCTGATTAATTAGTGTTAATCGGGTAATTAATTGGTGTTTAATCATGTTGTTTATGGGTAAAAACTGTTTCTGGTGATTTTGGTAAATTTGGATGCGTGGATGAGAGACAAATCTAAACCTAAAACAAATGCACTGCACAGGAGTACTTTAGATTCGAGAGGTCAATCTGTACAATCCTGGCCTAAACCAAGAAATGGTCATTCCATTCTTGCTTTGGTCACAAAGTGAAGGAGAAGGGTTGGTCTTAGGGAGGGAAGCGAAGAAGGTGTTGAGACCAGAATGGTTAATTCTGAAGGTGTGGATATTTTATGACTTGTATCAGAATTTGGAACTGGGTTGTGGAATGAAAGCTATCAGTTATTTGGTATTTTTCTGGATACTGTGTTGTTGTTCTAACCAAAACTTGTCGTTTGGTCGAAATAGGTAAAACCTATTTATATATGTCATATTGAACGCACCCTGATCTCGTAAAAGGTGGGAGTGATTGAGTAATGGAGAAGTGGGATTATGTGTAAATGCCAGAGACCACGTTCCCACCATGGAGGAAACTGTTTAGTTTACACCCACTACTTCTTACCGCCACTAACTGCCTTGCTTTCTGACACTTTCTTATAATGGGTGTGTTGCACGCTGCACGCTGTAAACCACCAGACTAATACCCTGATGACCATCCCCCAGTTTGTGACATGTTTGATGTGTCGAGTGTTTTCATGGAAAACATGTAGCAGGTTGCTATGTGTGGCAAGTCAAATTCAGGATACTTGCCACAAGAGAATAGCACGTGATGCTATTTGGATTGTCTTAGTTGGTCGTCCAAAAATTGCCACAGGCCTGTCAATTATGTGGCGAATTTGGACGGCTGAGATCGTAACTCATGAGAAACGGTGGCCATTGATTATGGCCACATTCAGTTGGCGCCTGATGGTAGCACATTGGCGTCATTGGCACATGCCAATGGTGTAGTGACATATAGCGACATGCCAGTGGTATAGTGGCGCCTGGCGTAGCCATGGCAGCTATTTTGGCATATTGGTGTTAGACCCAAATATGGCTCTGGCAACATTGGCCATGTTGCTATATCAAACTTAAGACCATATGAGAATTACTTGACTTAGTTGGCGTGGAAACTTTAGCTAAATTAGGGTTTGGCATATCGAAACCCTAATTACCACGTACGGCATGGCCGCTACACGATGACGCTTTATGCAATCGGTGCCATGGCCACATTAAAGGAATTATGGCAGGCCATAATATGGGGATAACCACAGGCGCAAGGATGGCCACGGGTGATTATAGAATGGCATCGTTTTTAGGGTTTGGCGGGTCCCACATGGCTCGTGGCATGTTGTAGGGCCAAAGTAGCGTAATTGGGCCACGACTGGAAATTAGGGTTTCGACTAATTCCACTAAGGCATAGCCGTGTTTAGAATACCCTAATTGGAATATGTTATGGCTTTTGGCCATGAAAAAGAAGTGGGTTAGCACGTTGACGCGCTATTTATGGCATGTTGACACGATCGGCATGCTACTGCGGCAAAGTGGCACGTTTGGCATGCCAATTAGCATGTCGGCGCGGCTTTTGGAAAGCCAACTTGGCATTGTGACCATCTGGCACAACTTTGCATCTTTTAATAGTGTGGCAGGTTTAGAGAGACCTGATTGGTCGATTAAAAGAGGGGTCGGCCAAGCATGGGCGTGGCCACACTTCTAGTGTGCGTGCGGCGGATTTAAAGCGACCTGATTGGTCGATGGGAAATAGGGTCGACAAGTATGGGCCCAGCCACAACTCATGTGCGTGTGGAGGGTTTAAGGCGACCTGATTGGTCGACGGGAAATAGGGGCCGGTTCGAGCAGCATGGGGTACGGACACTTGAAAGTGGTGCCGGCTGGCCTATGACATGGCTACACCTCCCTTTCTTGCTGCTCCTATTCTGCGGCTCCTTTTATTCCTTATTTTCTGATTGTGGGTAGGATTTTGCACCTACTAATCCATGGCGGATCAATTTCCTAGTTCGTGTAGGCTTAATTTCGACATGCCTAATATACTACGCACGGCGCAAAACCCTAATTTTTGCGAATTAGCCAGGGTAATATCTAAATCTTGTGAATTATCACAAAATTGATTGAATTCTATGTGCTGGCACAGAGTTCTTTAAGTTTATTGCTAGAGAGCAGTTGCTTTCCGATTGAATACTCTTATGCAGGGACCTTAACCTTGATATTTGGAAATTCGTGCTACTCTGCTGCGAGTGAACACAAATCGTCATGCCATATCAATATTAAGGGTTCAGCTGGGGAACATAGCACAAAAAGCATTCAAAGAAATTTATATTAACTGAATAATACAGGTAAGGTGCCAAAATTTACAAAATATCTGGGATTGTTGCTACATGCACCATTCTGGATAAATTTCATGTGAATATATTGAGTTTCTCAATAAATGCGCCAGTGAAGAGGTTGAACACTCATCAATTTACATGGCTCCGTTTCTTTGCAGAATGACGGCATATTAAATGTGAGGTTTTACAATTTTAACCCTGAACTAAAAACCACCATCAACATTAAATCCTCTGCTTAGCTCGTAACAGTGACATTGTTGCGGGGTAAGCATGAGATGGTGACAGATAAGGGTGAAACCAAAAAGGAAAAACATGCGGAGATTACCAGGGAGAATTCAACTGACTTTGGCAAGAGGCACGAGTGGTCTATGGTCCTTGCGCTGGCGACTTGGGGCGTTGGCGTACTCCCGGCTCGGCTACGGATGGCATTGAGCGTGGTGCTGGCTTGGATATGACGCTGAGGGCATGGAGCGTGGTGTTGTCTTGGTCGTGGAGATTGGCGTCATGGAACGTCGACACCGCAGGCCCGGCTGATCTCTTCCATGCACGACCCAAAAGGGAAACCTTCTTCTACTCAAACTCCAAAAGCGCTACGCATATAAAAGTCATTGCTCCCCTTCTTCTTTTTTTTTTTTGGTATCGTCGGCTTTGTTTCCGCGTCTTTGTGTTAGCAGCAAAGGTGCATTATTCATGCTCGGTGGAAGAAACAGCAGCAGTAACAGCAGGCGAGCATATTTCAGGTGTGTATTCCAAGATTCCTCCCTTTTGTTTGCTCTTCGGTGTTGGTGTAAACCCTAGCCATAGGCATTCCTTCCATGAACTTGTAAAAACACTTCAATATGAATAGTTCCTCCTTTCTAGTAGTATTGTAGTAGCATTATCCACAACATTAATCGCAACGAGCCAATGCAAAGCAAGAATGCATAGGCAGGTGGCCCTCGTTGATTACTTCTCTCACAAAACCTAGCTTTAGGTTTTTTTTATTTGGCTGTGAGCATCATTCCCACAGCAAGACACAGTTTGGCCAAGAGCATATTTTCCGTGGCAAGATATGTTTTTTTGCTAAAAGCATACTTTCCGCGGAAAGTACTCGTTTGAGCGAGCATCGGTCCCCATTCCTCTTGGCCGTGAATGCCATGACATGTGGCCAAGGAAAAATTTCCCGTATAAAATTTGTTGTTGACTCTTGATTATTGTACCCAGATTTTGTGAAAATCTCCATGCATGTTTTTCTTCAAAGCAGTAACTTTTCCGGTTTTGGTCCGTTGTAGTTACTTTGAAAGTGAAAGCAACATAAGGAATTTTTGTTAAGATGTCACCTGAAAGCAGTTCTGCCGCCGCATCGAGAAATGCTAACAACTCCAAGCCGAACGCGGATGATGAGTTCTTTACAAAGTCTCCTACAATTACAAGGACTCATCCCAAATTCGTGGCAACCCTCCTGCTACAATTACAAGGACTCATCCCAAATTCTTGGCAACCCTCCTGAATGCCATGACAGTCTATCCAGGGCGTATAATGAGGTTTTGCCTTCATAAGAAAGAGTATCTGGCTTCTTCCATAGACTTCAAAATCTGTCATAGTCCATTGCGCTCTTATGATAAATGGATGAAATTCATGATAAGCCGAGACCATGTAAGAGCTAATCTAACTGGGAGCAAATCGTGAATGTTGTCATGGCATCTGCGACACTTCAAATCATAAAAGATGTTGCAGGCTTGATTACTTTAATCTCCAGATGGTGTCCGGAAACTCACACGGCTATATGTAGATGGGGTGAGATGACCATTTCTTTGGAAAGCGTAGCCGTTCTGTTGAGTCTTCCAATAATTGGGAATTTTGACGTCATCTTGTCTAAGGAAGAAGAAGAAATGCATGCCACTTTGGTCACGAAAGCAACATGATATGTTCGGAGTGCTTCCATAACTGGTGGGTGTCTGAATGGTTCCCTGATGAGCCGGAGTCGGATCAGGTGCTGGATGATACACTCCCTGTTGCTGCATTTTTATCTCTGTGGTTATCCAGATACATTTTTGATGATGGCTCTGGCAAGAAGGAGATAAGGCAGAAGCTCATCAAATTTGCTATAAAATTAGCGAAAGGCGTTGCTCTTCCCATCGACAGTTTGTTCCTTGGATCCTTGTGCACTCATCTGGATCACTTAGCAGCGGACATGTATGTCTCTAATGGGTACATGAAAGTAGACTCGTACGTCCATGTCGCCTTTCTCCAAGCATGGTTGTGGGAGCATTTCAAAAATTATGCTCCTACCCCGAAAACCTCATTTCCTGATACATATGGCGGCTCTAGGATACTCCGTTGGTTGGAGAGGCGTCCAAGTCCTGGCTCAAATCTCATTGATTTTCTTGACAACGCGCATGCAGTTAACTTTCGTCCTTGGGCTCCGGTACATGCCTCCATAGTTCAACCAGACACTTTTGCTTCCGCCTCGAACGTGACATTTCATTCTGCTGACGAGAATATGAGCATTGGAGAAACTGTGTTCTTGCGAAGCTGCATACCTGGGTATGTGCCATCTTTTTTCAGAGGGTCTTGTGAAGTAGTCCCTTACAACATTGACAGGGCTGATCGACATATGGTCTTTGATCAGGGAGTCCCATTCCGCCGCCCACTGACAGCTCCAGATGAATTGCTAACCGCCGTTCTTGATAACAACGTCTTTGCACCAGATAAAAGCCTTCCCTTCTTGCTCTCAGAACGAAGACCGGTGACGACTCCAAAATATAATGTCTTTTAGCAGGATGAGTTTCTCGTTATTCATCAATTCATGCAGGGTGTTGTGACAAATCCACGCGGCAAGCCCTCCTCTAAGGTTTTAGCAAAGCACCCCTTGTTGAGGGATCCTTCTACGATTAAGCGGAAATCTCCTAGTTCAAATGGGAACAACCCCCATTAAAGGGAGCAAAGATCAAAAAGTCGTGCAGGTGGCTTCCGATCGGATTCGACGTCTCTCGTGACCTTTAGTTCTTCCAACATGCAAGTACGTATGATCTTCTTCCTGACTTGGCCGAATTATGTAAATATTCTGAATTGTCTCCACTGAAAATCTCTTCCCCTTTTGACTCAGGGTCTCGACAAGATAAACACATTCACCAGACTTGCACGTAGCTAGAAAATGGCACCTTCCGAAGAAAAATCTGGCGATACTGAGCCTCTTGATAGTGAAGAGGAAAGCAAAGAAGAAAGCTCAGGATCCGATGGTGACAGAAAAATTACTTCAGAGCGTAGTGACGAGTCTTCTTCCAGTCCAGTGGGCCCGCAGATGAGTCGGTGAGTTTCCCACACGTTTTCCTCTTGGACTATTCATTTATACAGAATAAATATTCAACTGGTGATATTTACAGGAAGAAGCCGCTTCTAAAAATAACCTTGAGATGGAGATTCACGACAATGAAGATGTAGTTGTGTCTCCAATCATGGAAACCGTACCCGTTGGCAATCTGGAGATGGAGATTGATCGTCGTGAAGATGTTGATGTGTCCCTAATGACGGAAAACGCTTCTGTGGCTGTGGGCGCAATCGTTGCCGAGGAACCTTTGTTAGTTGTGGATTCTGCTGCAGGCATGGCTTTCGACCCTCCATTTTTGGTTCCTTTTGAAGGTAACGTGCTGATCGGAGGCTTTAGTGTACCAGTTAAATATGAGGAGTTGTATAGAAAAATAGGGGAAAGGTATGGACATATCGCCACAACCCAAAATATCACTAGACGATTTGCGTTGTTCAAGCGTGTGGAAGAAGCCTTATCTTCAATTCATGACATGTGCAATGTGATTGGCCACACTGTTTTTAGAGATGTAGTCTCAACCTGGAAGTTCCACCAAGATATGTGCGTAGACATCGAGTTTAACGCCTCTTGGTTCTGTGAAGGATTTTCCAAGATCCAAAAGTTGCAGGCTGAAGCGGTCGAAGGTCCCTCCGCGGATTTGATCCATCAACAGGAAGCGGAAATCGAAAAGTTGTCTCAAGAGTTGAAACTGAAACAGGCGGCTCTTCAAAGCATGAAGGATGTTTTCTCCAAGAGGAACAAGTCGTTGTTGGATATTTTCCCTTGAATGTCTTTTATTTTTCTGAACTTCCTTCTCTTAGGTTTTTTTTGGAAAGGCAAAATACGCCTCTTTATGGTTTGATTTTCTTTTTTTTGGATTGATAGATGGTTACTTTATAAGGATTTTCTGAACTGACTTATTTTTGGGACGGTTTTGTGAGTAAATTTTTTTTTTTGAAAGTAATGATACTTAAATCAAGGGATATGTTAGGATCCAAATCCTGGATAAATGTAGTGCAACCATTTTTTGGAAAAACGGCAAGTATTGCATGAAAAGGGAAAAATATGGGAATGGTATGAAATCTTAGAACAATTGGGTTATTGGCTTTTGTTTCCAATATGGAACTGGCGCCTGTGTCAGATTTCTAGCACATTCAAAACGTGAGTTGCGCAAACAATGTTCAACAAAACTTACCCGCTTAAGGGTCTTCCAATAAATTGAATTTTCAGGATGTGAATCCAAATTTATTGTGTGACACTGTCCCGGCCGCGAGAAGTCCCTAGTCGTCCTTTATTATCCGTGTAACATATTTACATCGACCTGCGGCAAGGCGAAGAGTCTCTAGTCCCCAGTAGCAATTCCCCTGAATCTATCTTTCTTTGGACAATGCGCTTCAGAGCATTGCATTCACTGGTAGGATGATGGATAAATCTGTGATAATGGCAATATCTTGAATCTAGCATCTCTTGATTAGTTGGTGGGCGCCATACCGAGGTAGTTGGACCACCCCCTCTTGCACCCAAATTTCCAGTAACTCCAAGACTCTATTGACAGGCAACGGGAAGCGTGGATATTCTGGGTCTGGCTTCTCTTGCATCAGCGGCTGCGGTAGGAATTCTGGTGGGTTTTGGTATAAATCTCTTTTCGAGGGCGGAATTGATGCTTGAGCGATCATGGATTCATGAGCGGACCGTTTACTTCCACCATATTGCTGAAGGGTAATTTCTCTTGAGGGTCCTGTGTCAGTGGCGGAGACATGAGATTGCTGGGCTGGGTATTGCTCGTTTCCATAAGCGTCTTGGCAGATTTCCCCTTCTTCCGACGCCTCTCTCGTAATTAAAGCAGTCGTCGCTGCGGACTGTTGGACGACTCTTTGAACCTCCACGAGAGTTTGGAGATAAATGTTTTCCAACAAAGCTTCATAGGCTGGCTCTTTACCGCTGTCGTGTAGACGCTGCGTCACACCTGGTAAGTCTCCTTCCTTGGTCTTGTGAAACTGTCTTAGCTCCTGTCGTCGGCAGAATTCAATTGGCTGCTCTTCTGCTCTTGTATGACATGGCTACGTGATCTGTCTGCGTCTTCATTGGTAGGAGTAGGAGCCTTAGCCAAAGACTGAACGTCCTTCGTATTATCCTTGAAATTGGTGAGATCCTTCTGGCAGGTATCCGCTGATTATTTCCACAATCGACCTATCATGCTCTTCAGGATACAAAGCGTCTCGTTTTGCCGTCTGATAATATCGACTTGGTTTGCAGCCATATCTTCTAGCATTCTTATCACGCCTTCCATGGTGGTTGGCTTCTGGCTGTTCATTGCTTTTGAAAGGTTCGAATGACCAGGATACATCTGGGAAATTGGAATCTTTGGCTGTTCATTGCTTTTGAAAGCGTCTCCTACTTAAGTCTGGCTCAAAATTTTCAGGAATATATAGTGGAAGCTCTGTCAGAGAAGACAGTCTTGCTCGTTACGCATCAAGTTGATTTTCTCCCTGTATTTGACTCTGTTTTGGTGAGTTTACCGTTTAAAATTTTCAAGCTGCATCCGGTTACTCATTTTCATTATTAACTGCATAAAAATCTGTTGAGAAATAAAGCAACACATAGCCCTGCTGCAGGATTTATATTTTTCCTTTAGTAATTGAATTCATGTTTTAGATGCTAAATGTTTCTGTGTCATATAGTACATTACAGCTAAAACATAAATGTCATTTGGTGTGGTTTTAATAGATTTAAGTTGCTGACTAACATATTGTAAGGTATAATCATATAGGAGTATCTCTCAAGTCTATTTGCAGACAATTCATTACATGTGTATTGCATTTTGATAGTATTGAAGTTTATTTGAAGATTGCTTCGCAGCTGATTTTGTAGGAGGTTGATAAGGAACCAACTTCTCTATCAAGGGGTAATAATTATGTACTGAGAAATGCTTGCTAGTTCATGAAAAGACCAAATCCTCTAGTTTTCTTAAAAATGAGTTCGACATGATTCACCAGAGTACAGAAAATAACAAAATAAGCTGTGGGTCTGCACTTGCTTGTCAACGGAATTTTGCAAAGCAAAAGTTAAAATTATCTTTCATGCATTTATGAATTGAACAGCTTCTATATCCTTGCAGCTGATGTCTGATGGTGAAATCCAACAAGCAGCTCCATATCACATGTTGTTGTCTTCCAGCCAAGCATTTCGTAACCTTGTTAATGCTCACAAAGACACAGCTGCTTCTGAAAGACACATCAAGGTAGCTTCTCTTGATAAGGGTGGAACCTCCTCCGAAGAGACAGGGAAAGGTTATTGCGGGATTCAGACAAGAGATTCACTTGAGCATCAGCTGATTGAGCAAGAAGTGAGAGAAACCGGAGACAGTGGGTGGAAACCGTATCTACAATACTTGAATCAGCACAAAGGCTTTTTTTACTTCTCCGGAGCTGTACTATGCCAAATTATCTTTATTGTTTGCCACGTAATGCAGAATTATTGGATGGCTGCTAATGTTCAGAACCCTCGAGTCGGCAAATTACGGCTGATTGTGGTATACACTCTGATAGGATGTAGCTCAATGTTCATTTTACTCTTGAGATCTCTTTCTACAGTTGCTTTAGGGATGGCGTCTTCAAAGTCCCTATTTAATCAGCTACTGAACTCTCTTTTCCGTGCACCAGTAGCTTTTTACGAGTCTACACCAATGGGAAGAATACTGAGCCGGGTAAGAGTTTCCGAAGTTGCATGTTTGCATATCCTTTGAGAACTTTGTGAGGCTAATGTTTCTATGTTTATTATGTAGGTATCCTCTGATTTGAGTATTGTAGACCTAGATCTTCCAGCCAGCTTTGTTCTGGCTGTTCTAGCTATACTGAATGTGTCATCAAATCTTGTAGTCCTTGCTGTTATTACCTGGCAAGTTCTGTTTGTTTCCATACCGATGATCTATATGGTGATTCTCTTACAGGTAAGCCTTTGGGTGGTATGGTAAAAGTATCATCCTCTTCCATAAACAGTACGCATTATAAGCTTCCTAGTAAGTTTATAATGTGATATAATAGTCCAAACCGTTCGGTATTTTAAACTCCGAAATGTTACTATGACATTCATACATCGCGGATAAACATGCTTGATAGTGGTTAGCCATAAACAAACTCCCATCTAGATTACCTATTTAAAAAGAATGACATGCAACACTCTTTTATGCAAGTTATGGATGGAAGAGGCAAGGGTGCAGCTTCTTCGGTTTTCTAGAGTGAATAATGTAGTCGTTTTTTAATCGCTTTTGTTGTGGTTTTCTACAGAAAACTTATGTTTGAAGTCGTCTTTAAACCAGACAGAGATACTACTCTGCTTCTGCAAAAGAACTAAGCGGATTAATGGAACCACCAAGTCCATGATAGCAAACCATCTTGGGGAATCTATAGCAGGAGCTATGACGATAAGGGCTTTTCAAGAGGAAGATTGTTTCTTTGCTGAGAATCTAGATCTCATTGACAAAAATGCTAGTCCTAGTTTTCACATTTTCTCTGCAAATGAGTGGTTGAGCCAGCGCTTAGAAATATTTTGTGTGATTATCCTTTGCTCCTCAGCCCTTGTGCTTGTTTTGCTTCCTGCAAAAACTTTTGGTTCTGGTAGGTGTATTTTTACTTCTATTCCCATATACAAGAGATTTATAGTTCAAAGGCAGTCAAAAATATCAAATCAACTATAGATTTGTGTGAGCGGGTTCTGCTGATGTAATGCTCGATTACCAATCTTTCCTATGGCAGGATTTGTCGGGATGGCACTGTCTTATGGTCTTTCATTGAACCTATTCCTTGTTTTTACCGTTCAAACCAAGTGCACTCTAGAAAATCATATCATTTCTGTAGAAAGGCTACACCAGTTCATGCACATTCCTAGTGAAGCTGCAGAAATCATAGATGGAAATCGACCCATGCCTAGTTGGCCTGCAGTAGGTAGAGTGGAGATCTATGATTTGGAGGTATATGTAAAATTATGTGATATATCTCTATAATAAGCAAAGTCATGTATTAAAATACTAAGGAAGTTTTTGTCAAGCAGATCAGGTATAGGCTCAATACTCCAATTGTTCTTCAAGGGATTAGTTGCACATTTGTAGGAGGGCACAAGATCGGGATTGTTGGGCGAACGGGCAGCGGGAAGTCAACTCTGATAGGTGCATTGTTCAGACTCATAGAACCAGTGAGGGGGAAAATCATCATTGATGGCATTGACATCTCAAGAATCGGGCTTCATGATCTTCGATCACGCCTAGGGATCATACCTCAAGATCCTAGACTTTTTATGGGAACTGTCAGATACAATCTGGATCCACTTTCTCGACATACAGACCAGGAAATTTGGGAGGTATTTTCTGTTGCGTTTTTTTTTTTTTCTGCTGCTGCTTACATGTTGAAGATAGTTAATAGTTGACAAATAGCATAACCAATAGGATACCAATGCAGGCATGTAGGTTCTTGATAAATGTCAACTTCGAGAGACGGTACAAGAGAAAGAAAACGGCTTGGACAGCTCAGGCAAGTATTTAAGGTTCTTGGTTTTTTGTTTTTTCTCTTCCTTAGGTTGGAATCATTAATAGAGTTTCAGCCACCTTTTTGTAGTTCACCAAGATGGTGTAAACTGGAGTATGGGACAGCGACAGTTATTTTGTTTGGGACGAGTTATGTTAAGAAGGAGTCAGATATTGATTCTGGATGAAGCTACTGCTTCTGTCGACAATGCAACAGACTCTATTCTTCAGAAAACCATACAGACAGAATTTGCAAGTTGTACAGTTATTACTGTAGCCCATCGAATTCCAACTGTTATGGACAGTACAATGGTGCTTGCAATCAGTGATGGTACGTTTTGTTACTTTTGTATACACGTAATAACAGTGAAATTTTAGTTGATCCCAACATTTAATTGTTTAGCTAAAAAAACTCTTAAACGTTGTCGTTCCGCAGGGAAGATAATAGAATATGATGAGCCTATGAAATTGATGAAGGAAGAAGGATCTTTATATGCACAGCTCGTCAAGGAATACTGGTCTCACATCCATTCTGCAGAATCACTGTGAAAAGTCTTGTCCTATGCATGGCTGACTCATGGCGTTTAACTTATCTTCACTGATGACATTCGTCTTTACCGGAGTCCTTGCACTCACGCTATTCCCTTGGTGGGAAAAAAATAATATTGTGCGATTACCCTATAGCATTTAACAACAAAATGTTCGGGTCTCCTGGTATTCTGTCTTTCGGATTATTTTTTTTTTGTTGCTGCTGCTGCAATAAATATACGGGTATCGTTTCTATTTTATGCAAATCGTATAAAAACTAGTCTTTTGCAATTTTGATTCCGATTCCGGCAGTATTCTTATTATCGAAAATAGTAAAATTCATTAATCAAGAGATTCACGACCACATTTTTGTCTATTATCTTATTGCTATGATTTTGAATAACATGTCTAAAACCTCCAAATTAATGCCATGATAATTGCTATGATTATCTTTCACATGTTATCGTTTGTTGCCCTTATCACTTGATTCGGGTGGGGTTATGATAATTGACTGGATTTTGACTTGACCGAAACAAATGTAAAAAAGTTTAAGAAATTTGGTTGTTAAATACTCCATTCGTTCCTTTTTAATAGGTTGGGTTTTTTTTTAGAGAAATTTAAGGAAATTAAGAGAACTAATCATTGAAAGTGGTCCTCATGACACTTGTCAATAAAAGAAGTGAAGTGAAATGGTCCTCATGACACTTGTCAACAAAAGAAGTAAAATACAATGGTCCACATGACACTTGTCATCAAAAGAAATTAAGAGAAAAATGGTCCCAGAAAATTAAAGTAACATTGGACTTTCCCAATTAGGAAACCAGCTTATTTTTTTGAAAATTTATTTATAGAATCCAGCCTATTAAAAAGAAACGGAGGGAGTACATTTTAACAATTAACAAACTTGGACTTAGAAACATGATAACAGAATTAATCATACTAATTTCCTATACCCTTGATATATAACAACCAAATTTGTCTCAATTTCGAACCCTTGGACTCAGTAAGACTTGATCAGTATCATCGTTGGGCATATGATATGAAAATTTAAAAGGAGAGGGTACTAAGTACACCACCAACTTTTTCGTTCGGCAACATGTATGGACAAAACCTAATACAATTACAAGTAGGTCAAAGTAAAATCCCTTGAGAAGATTGTATATAGAGTTTTTTATTTTCTATTCCATAACCGATATGTATATACTAAAGGTCTGTGTACCTGATTGTGTAGAAGAGTTCTTGGACTAATCAAAAGTCAATATCCAAGATCAATCTAGTCGTATCTAAATTAATAGGATCTGAATTCTAACAAGTATGAAACTTGCAATATGAATCCAACCTTGTTTTTTATCTCAAATAATAAGAACCTAAACTATCTGGATTGATTACTTACTACTTGTGTTATTCATATTCTAAAGATAAACAATATAATGCGGAACAGGAAAAACATAAGACACCAGAAATTTTGTTAATGAGGAAAACTGCACTTGTAGAAAAACCTCGAGACTTCGTCCATCTTTGAACACTACACATAGTAAACCGCTACAAACAATAGCCTACTATCAGAATGTAATATAGTTCAGATCAAATTAACCCTCCAAGCAATTCAAATGCAGTCGTGTTCCTTACATCTCTTGAACCTCGCAATATTCCACGCACTTAATTCTGTTAGTTGACGTCCTTTACAGCCTAAGAGTTTCTTTAACCTTAGTAAAGACTTTTGATACCTATCTGCCTCTAACAGACAAATATATTTGATTTCTCTTTTGATATGTTTCAATCTAGGTTTGGATATCTGTTTGTAGTAGACAAAGTCCATCAAACCATACGAATCCAGAAAACTTACACTCAGTTAGTTGAGAATCCTGGATTACTAACCACCTCTCAAGAACAATTAATCCAAACAAACCAATAAAAAGTTTAGATGTCTATCTTGAGGAATCACAAAGTCTGAGACGAAGAGAACTTTGTGATTTCATCTATCTCTTTTCTGATCCAAGATTATGAAAACCTCAAAGATCAATAATAACAAGATCCGGATTCAATAACTATTAGGTAAAATATAGTCTGACCAGACTTCATGAATCCCTAAGTGAATTCTTTAAAGTGGTACCCTATAATACAGTTCTATGAAGAACCTAGGTTATAGAGGACGACTCTAGCTTCGAAACTAGGACACAAGAGTTTCGGGGAATGAAAATTCATATTGCAAGAGTATCTCTATTTAAAGATTTTGAAGGCTCTAGGTAGCTTTCAATTCAAGCTAAGATAGCTTGAGATTCAAGAAAACACTTCCCCAGTTTAGATGAAATTCTTATTTGGAACTAATGTAAGCATGTGAAAAGTCCACCTCGAAATTACATAGAAAAATATGCATTATGGTTTAGGGCTCTGGAATCGTGCACAATTATAGTCCATAGTGGCTAAGTAGCCGTTGAACTTACAAGCACTAGCAATGTTCAACAACACTCAAGATTAAACAATAATCCAAAATCCCAAAGTGATTTTGTGAATAAAGTTGTCTTAGAAGTTTCTATGAGAGTTTTAACAAAATCGGATATAGTCGAATATAATAGTTCATATACTTCTGATAATACTTGAACTATATATATATATATATGTTTGGAAACCAGGTTTGCAAACCGCTGGCAGTTCGCGAAGTCATGCACGAGGAGTTTGCAAACCTTGGCAGTTTGTGAAGTCATATTCAAGGGGTTTGCAAACCTACCCCCATTCTGGAATTCAGATGCAGATGATTTGTAAACCTCTATATACTGAAGATTCCAGACTGACTTGGGTCATACATATAAGTATGTGTACCTTGCGCCAAGTAGTTCTCAATCTCTCACAATTTATTTGAAACATTCCCAATAGCCATAGACAGTACGCATTGTTGCTTGGGAAATTTCCAAATGATCAACTTGGAAAAAAAAATAGTTTATGAAAGAGTTTAACTACGAAAACTTTCAACTCTAAATTTCTTCTTTATAATATTAAATCTACTAAAATCATACGACATAGTCTCATAAGATAGAACGGTAAATTCCATGAGTAAATAGGATAGGTCAGTCTTCACATAGATCTTTGTTGATGAAGTTCTCACAAATGTCTTCATTTGTCTCCAGTATTCAATCTTCGAGAATTATTCAATGATGTTTAATGCTCAAATATCGTACTTTAATCCTAGTTCGAGACTTGACTTTAGTAGACTAGAAAGATATAGTTTTGTACATTTAACATTGACAACAATCTAGAGATAGAAAAACTTGTGAGTTCGACCAGCGATGATCTAACATATTTCTTTTCATTGGACGGTCAATTTTGGCCTCAAGAAATCATGCATGATTGTTCCAAAACGGTCGCCGAGGATGTCCCATATTGACTCTATTGATGTCCTCATATATGATAGTATTCCCATCCCAGGTTAGGGTCAATATGCCGCTTGAGAAACATAAGAGCATATTTTTCTTTATAAACTTGTGAATAGTGTTGGAAAATTGACGGTTTTGAAATGACGAGGGTACCGAGTACACCAAAATATTTTCAATATCAACCTACACAGAAATACCTTGTATAATTAATCTTACAGAAATAGTAACTGCCACAAGATTATTTCAACAAGGTATACTTGGTAAATAGATAGAGTTCGAAATTGAACTAACTATGGATTATCACTAAATGGATTAATTTACAAGTGTAATTACTTAATTATACTATAACAATAAGTATAATGAATAAAGTAAAATAATAGCACAACACACAAGACTTTGTTAACGAGGAAAACTTCCTGGCAGAAAAACCTCGGGACCTAGTCCAGTTTTGAATACTCTCAGAATTAAGTCCCAGAAGTATCACCAAAAATGTTGAGGATGTCCATGAGGTTATTAGCTTCCACCTTGTTTGCTTTGCATAAGACCATGCAATCATCAGCAAAGAGAAGATGGTTAATGGAGGGCGCACCTCTACAAATTCTTATTCCAGTAATGATGCCCAAGTCCTCAGCATGTACAAGGGTTCTAGATAGAGCTTCCATACAGAAGAGAAAGATATATGGTGATAGTGGATCTCCCTGTCTTAAGCCTCTTGAATGGGCTTGGGTGATCCAGGATTCTACAGACTTTACAAAATTGTATTCCATTAAGAGCATATGCAAACTCAAGCCAGTATGAGGTAGTAGTAGTTTCGAAAGATTCAATACCAAATTTAAGGGGTCTGGTGACATCAATGTTAAGTTTTACCTCCAGGTTCTTTTCAAATTTGTCCCTCCCATATGCCTTCTAAGCAGCTTAGTAATTTCCAATTGGTCTGAGAATGCCTTGAATGTCAGGGATTATGTGTGTTGGAATTCTTTTAATGAGTAACCAAATCATCACCTTTTTGAATAGTTCTTCATATATCAAATCATGGTCTCCTACAAGAACACCAACTAAGACCATAAGCCTGTCAAAGACTCCTCTTGTTCCTCCAATTCTCAAAGTTGTGTAATCTTCTTCATGAGTGAGTCTGAGAATGTAGTAGTTTCTTCTCCTGTTCCAGTTGTCAACTTCCACTCTACTTTGAAGTTCCCCGTGAGAATTGATGAATGAGCTGACTCTAGAGGTCTGGAAGCAGATGTTACTACAGAGCTTTCCAATAAAAAACCATTTCCAGTCTAGAGGTTGTTTGGTTCTGATATTTTCAGAGTTGATGAAGACTTTAGGGAATAAATCCTGAGGGATAGTAAGAGCATAGTTCATCTTGTTCACGAGATTATCAATCCTAGGAGAAGGTGTGAATCCATATAAGAGTAGAATATGGTTTTGCAGAACAGGATGGAGGTAGAGTAATGTTCACTAATTTGAAATGGGTGAGATGATAGCTGGTGAAATGAGGGGAAGAAATGCAGGCTTTAATTTGAAAAAGATTCACGGGTTCAAAGTTTTGTTTGCTATCGATTTTTTTTTAACTGATTAAGTCATTGGATCCTGCGTAGCTTTGTTGTAGCTTAAGAATGACGATGTTGAAATAGCAGAAGTGATTTCTGTTATCCAGATTGGAGCCGTACAGCTTTCACATGTGGCGATGTGGACTCATGCTTGGGAATTAGATGGATGGCTAATGGTGCTTGGTGGCTTGCCCTGTGATAACAGAGAAAGTTTGCAAATGGAGACAGAGTTTGTTTGTTACCTGTGACAGCTTTGGAGCTGTTGGATTGTAGTGTTGCATTTTTTGACTAGAAGTACGGCTTCGACCTAGGAGATATTGGTCTCCTATTAGAGGATGTTGTTTGTACTTTGGAAAACAGGGTCCCCCCATAGAGTTAACGTTCAAATATGGATCGGATATACCTCCCATATTAGAGAAGATTGCCACCAGACCCGTACCCGATAGAGGGAAAGTTTTGCATTTGCCAAGTGGCTGATGCCGCTTCACATGAGCCAATAGAGATGTTGCATAAGTAAAATTCCATGCCCTTGAGCCAATAGACTTGACAGAATGCGGTTGCGTCCGATCAAATTGTCTAGTGCAACGGTTCATAATAAATTTATAATTGGGATGCTCAATTGACGGTTGCGGTGGAGAGACAGTTGCTCTTCCATAATATAAAAATTGCATAAAAGAGAGAAACCTCTTCATTTTCTCAGTCAGTTTCTTCAGAGCAGAAACATAAAAAAGAACAGTTTCCATAGTTTCCGTAGTCAGAGAAAAACAAGAAATATGCCTCGAGTGTTGTATTGTGAAGATGATATTGTAGAGGAAACGTCAGAAATTCTGATGGAGCGTACTCTGGATTGGTACAATACTAACATGGGATTGCTTTCCCCAATGGCAGAGAAGCAGTTAACTACACCTGCAACTTCAATTGGCATTCGGAGAACTTGCGTCACAACCGAAGAGTGAAAATGGAGCAACAGTATGACCAAATCCCTCATGGGAGACGGATTTATCTATCACCGTAGACTTTTATGTGTGGTACAGATTTGTTTATTAAAGTCTTCGCCTTTGGGTCGTAGCAACTCTTAGTTGTGGGTGAGATCAGCTAAGGGAATCAAGTACGTAGCATCCTGCTAGGATCATAGGCGTAGGAGCATAACTGTACCTTGGATCAGTGTGAGATTGATTGGGGTTCAACTACAGTCTAGACCGAAGTTAATTTGGAGTAGGCTGGTGTCTGTAGCGGCATAATACAGTGTGTGTTCAAAATGGACTAGGTCCCAGGGTTTTTCTGCATTTGCGGTTTCCTCATTAACAAAATACTGGTGTCTGTGTTATTTCTTTTCCGCATTATATTTTCTTATATAATTGAAATATCACAGGTTGTGCGTTGTTCAATCAATTAGAATATCCGACCTTTTGGTTGTTGATTTAAATTGATTGACACTTGGATAGTGGTCTTTGGTACCATCCAAGTTATCTCTCTTTGCTAAAGACTCGCAGATTTCTATTTGCTTGAGTAAAGATCAAATCGAGAGATTGAAATATAAACTCTTTGATATACTTTTATCTAGATTGAGTCTGACTGTCTAGTTTATTCTCTAGAAAGCATATTAGAGTTTGTCCATACATATTGCTAATCGAATTGTTGGGTGTGGTTGTTGTACCCCCACTTTTCAAAAAGAATAAAAATGGGTACGTTGATGAGAAACGAGTCTAGACCCTAAACAAATGTACTGCACAAGAGTACTTACGATTCTAGAGATCAATCTGTACAATTGTGGCCTAAACCAAGAAATGGTCGTTCCAGTCTTGCTCGGTCACAAAATGAAGCGAAGGAGAAGGGTTGATCTTAGGGAGGGAAGCAGAGAAGGTATTGGGATCAAAGATATAGACTCTGCAAGGTGTGGTCATTTATGACTATGTGTCAGAAGATGGAACCTGCTTGTAAGGTATAAGTTGTGAGTTCTCTGTGTTTTCTGGATACTTGTGATGATTGTTATGATTCAATAAATTGAAAATCTATTTTTATAGTAAGTCATAGTCGAACAACCTAATCTCGTAGAAGGTTGAGGTTGTGAAGTAATGTAGGTTGCGCAGATCGTGTGAAAGTGATGAGAACCATGTTCCTATTTTCAAGGAGAGACATGTCAGTTCTGCATCCACTACTATTCTACTCATCAATTGTCCGCCTTTCTTGAAACTTTCATATTATGAGTGAAAAGACGAGGGTACCCGAATACACCACAATCTTTTATTTATCAACCTATAAGTCCTTTACCGAATGTGATCGTCTATGGACTGAGTGGAGACAATGCAAAAAATTCGGTTCACACTTCGTGTGATCATCTATGGATACGAGATCTAGAAAATACAACAACAAGATCACTTGTATGATTGACTATGGATACAAGATCGAGACGATACGACAACAAAGTGTGCACTTGATAAAAGGTACGGTATTAAACCGAAACTCTATAGGATCAATATCAAGTGTTACGGAATTAACGTACAAGTGAAATTTACTTTAAATTATATAAATCAAATATAATTACGGAATAGTAAAGTAAATGGCACAACAAGATTTTGTTAACGAGGAAACCGCAAATGCAGAAAAACCCCGGGACTTTGTCCAGTTTTGAATACTCTCAGAATTAAGCCTCTATACAAATTCTAATACCAACTTCGTATAGTTGAGACCAAACAGATTACCCCTAGCTACTTAGTTTCGTCAATATACCTGCGCCTTTGACTTCTAGAGTCACGCACGGGAATAGAAAGTCCTTTGGATCGTATTACAAATAGAAAAAGAAGAATCTGTTTGGTAACCACTCTAATCAATCTTGCTAGAAGATATTAATGAGTCGTTGACAAAGGCTCTTATGTTTAATATAATAAACTCCTTTGTCTGGTTAGATCCATCTATCCTTTGATTATCGAAATAATCAAACTATAGATTTGCAATCAATCAATATAGATCTCAAAGAGCAACTATATAAAGTGATGTCGATCACAAGCAACTAACCAATCAAATCTATCAAAGATAAACCAATTCTAGTTGGATCCCATCCCATCAAGGTTTGTGCACACTATTCACAAGATACGAAAACTAATAAGAAAAACTTCTTCGTCTTGTCTTCTATAACCTACACAACACCACTTGAAACCTCTTGTGATCAATCATGCACAGAACAGAGTCTGTTAACAATGGATTATCACAAGATGTCTTTAGATCCGAAAATGGCTCTAAAGATTCCTTCAACACATTGATCTAGTTTGAGTGAATCTTATATCAGAAGAGAAGATTCTCAAGAATAAACAAACTAGGTGCAATTAAAGTTTCAACAACCGTTAGTCAATCAAATCAATAATCGAAAACTGCAATAAAAATGCAGTTATCTAGTTTCCCACAAACGGTACTCTTAAAGCTTCTTGATCCCACATAACTCTTTAAACGAGCGGTCGTAAGAGATTTCACCTAATTAGACACTTTCCTCTCCAAATAGACGGATCCACCAGAAACAACAAGAATAAGTTTGCGTGGCTCTTAGGATAGTTTGCAAGAAATAAAACTCAAGAATTTATACACCAAGGTTGTTTGGACAACAAAGAAATTCCAAAACCGAAAATATTCACTCAAGATATTATCATTAAAGTACCTAATTTTGGTTTTCCTATTTCCAATTAAATGCCAAACCATATTTTCTGAAAACTCTCTTAGAAAACTCCTATCATTAGTCTAGCACATTAACTAATAATATTTTCCAGAGGATATGCTTTAATTACTGGTAGTTAAAACATATATGATGAAAATCATAATTAAATGCTTTTCACTTTTTCGGACTTGGGATCACCTTGAGTATCAAGGAATATCTTTGAACAATAAATGATAAGAGTTATGTACATGTTCAAATAATGTCAGCATATAGAAGTTTCTTAGCAAATCCTAATTCCAAGTTTCACACAAAACATATAGAGATATGTGAATATTGGAAACTCGGTTTTTTGCTTCTTGGGATTGGTTGTACCAAACTTACAATGTAAGTTGTGATTGGTTATACCATGTTTCCCAAACCAGGTTGTAACCGGTTACACCTTGCTTCCCATAGGTAGCTTGTGATAGGTTACACCTTATTTCCCGAGTTAGCTTGTGATCAGTTACACCTTGCTTCCCAAAGGTAGCTTGTGATCGATTACAACTAACTTCCCAATTCATCTTGTGACCGGTTATACCTTGGATCCCAAAGTAACTTCTGACCGGTTACAACTTGCATTCCAATATAGCTTTTGATCGGTTACACCTTGATTTTAAATATAGCTCATGACCGATTACAACTTGCTATATTATATAGGCTATGACCAGTTACACCATAAATTTTAACAAGTTAAGATGGTTCTACCTTGTCATCTTATATTGGTCATTCAAAAGATATTCAATAAAGAACCTGACTAATCATGATTTCCTTTCGATTATCAAAAAAGTTCATATATGTACTTCTTTTAAGCAAATGTTATAAAACATTGTTTCCTAGGGTGAAATCATTTCTATATAATGCACACATGATCAAACAACTATGTACAATAGATTATGTCAATGTCGTCTTTACGAAGTTCAAAAGATATGTGTTATACTTCGTAATTTCAATAGATTCCTTGACACTTTGTGTCATGACCAAGTCTGACCACTTGAGTATTATATATATGTATATATACATCTTCACATGTTATGTTTTCAATATAATTGAAAAAACGGGGGTCTAACAACCACACCCAATATTTCGTTTAGGCAATTTGTATGGATTAACTCCAATAAACTTTTAAGAGAATCAACTAGATAGTCAGACTCAATCTTAAGAAAAGTATATCAAAGAGTTATATCTCAATTTCTCAATTCAATCCGCAATCAAACAAATAAAAATTTGCAAGCTCGATTGAATATAAAAAATAACTTGGATGGTATCAAAAACCAATATCCAAGTGTCAATCAATTTAATCAACAACCAAAGGTTGGATACCGAATTAATTGGAATTACGCACAACCTGTGATATTTCAGTTATATAAACAAATATAATGCGGAAAATAAATAACACAGACGCCAGAAATTTTGTTAACGAGGAAACCGCAAATGCAGAAAAACCCCGGGACCTAGTCCAGATTTGAACACCACACTGTATTAAGACGCTAAAGACACTAGCCTACTCCAAGTTAACTCCATACTGGAATGTAGTTGAGCCCTAATCAATCTCACACTGATCAAAGTACAGTCGCGTTCCTTACGCCTCTAGAACCACGATGGATTCTGCGCACTTGATTCCCTTAGCTGATCTCACCCACAACTAAGTATTGCTAAGATCCAAAGTCGAAGACTTGATAAACCAATGTGTCCCACACAGAAAAGTCCATAGAATTGATAACTTTGTCTCCCACAGATAAACCTATGAATTTTGTTTCGTCTTTTGATAAATCAAGGTAAACATGAACCAATTGATATACCGGACTTATATTCCCGAAGAATAGCCTAGAAATATCAATCACCTCACAATAATCTTAATTGTATGGTAGCGAAACAAGATATTGTGGAATCACAAACGATGAGACGAAGATGTTTGTGACTAATTTTTATCTTGCCTATCGGAGAATCAATCTCGAGCAAAACTTAAAGAAGATAGTACTCAATACGATAGAACAGGGCAAGATCAGAACATGCAACTACAGAGAAAATAGTTGGGTCTGGCTTCACAATCCCAACGAAGTCTTTAAGTCGTTAACCTACAGGGTTTCGTGAAAAACGTAAGGTTAAAGGAGAATCGACTCTAGTCGCAACTCGTATCACACATGAGGTGTGGGGATTAGGTTTTCCAGTTGCTAGAGTTCTCCTTTATATAATCTTCAAAATCAGGGTTTGCAATCAATGCTACCTTGGTAACAAAGCATTCAATATTCACCGTTAGATGAAAACCTGATTAGACTCAAGCTAATACCTTTCAACCGTTAGTTCGAACTTAGCTTGTTACACACAAATGAAAAGTGATTTCATTTAGATATGAGTAACCGTACCTAAACATCTGCACCTTGTTGGTTCAACAGTAGTTAGCTGAAGTTAGCCTAATGAACACTTTCATATCAACCATATTCATCATAACCACAACTAGTTCAAATGACTCAAATGAAACTAGTTATAGAATTTTTCAATTGTTTATATTCTCATAGAAGTATACAAGACACAATTGAAGCAAAATCGATTTTGATTCACTCGAATCAAGTCATGAACATATATCCACGGTTTGCAAAAGATTGCATTCCTTATTATATAAATGTATTAGTTCATGAACAAACCGATTCTAGAACTTAACCTACTCAAGTATGCAGTCGGGCACGCATACTTAAGTAGCCGGACTTGGACTGTGTCTGACAGTATGCGAAAGGGTACGCATACTATCACACATCCAAAACAACAATTAGCACGCGTACGGGTACGCATACATAAGTTCCCGGACTTCAACTGAGTTCGCAAGTATGCATACGGGTATGCATACCAAGGCTCCCGGACTTTACCTGACCTTCCCAGTACGCATATGGGTATGCATACTATACCGGTCTTGGATCAACATATATGCAAGTACGCATATTATGTCTATAATCCAATATTGCTTAAGTGTTCTAAACTCTATTTCAATCATTGAAACTTTCTTAGAGGATGACAATAGTTGTTTTCACTAACTATTAGCACCAAAGCGATTTTCAAGTTATTGAAATAATCAATACGAAACATTCCGAGTCTACATCAAATGACTGTATCACACAAATCATGTAAGATGTTACCGGGAGATTTTCACATGATCATCTTTTGACTTTCGTCAAGAATATAAGATGAACTTGGTTAAATCGAAAGCTTACCAACACATATTTCGAGAAATATGTAAGCGAGTTAAACTCAGCTCGAAATATCAAATGTGTATAATCAAATACTATATAGTAATACGACTTTCGTCTCAAGAAGGGAGATAGAGTAGAAATAGACTTTCTGAGTGATAGATGAGTTTCAGTCTCCATATACCTTTTGTTGATGAATTTCCACAAGCTCTCCTTAGTAGTTTTTTGTCTTCAGTCGATGAACATCGTGAAGTCTAAAGCTCAACTACACAATCTATCCTAGTCTGAGACATTACTATAAGTAGACTAGAGATCAAGACTTATAGTTTTGATCATTAAACTTGACAAACAAGCTTGAGATAAAAACGCTTGCGAGTTCGACCGAGCATTGCTCTAACAATCTCCCCCTTTGTCAATTTTAGTGACAAAACTATTGATACATATGGATTAAAAAATAAATAGACTTTGTAGCTTCTCATCTAAATGCTTGATCTCATTGGTTCTTCAACATTACTCGAAATATTCGTCACTTCCAAGTACTCCATGATGCTAAATGTTCAACTCAACATCATAGTTGTTGAAGATCCGTAGCTATAACAATGGGAAAACAGTTGCTCTCAGTCATTGTTATACAATGTCATAGTATTATTACACAGCATCAAAGTCCAATTGTATCACAACTTTGACAACAATACTATGGTGATATGTATGACTCCCTCTTAGTCAATACTTCATCTCACATGAAAACCATCCCCCCCCCTTACATAATGATCTGTAAACCATATGTATTTGTAGTGTGAAATACACATTAATTCTCCCCATTTTTGTCAATAAAATTGGCAAAGGTACGAAAACTAGTGGTATCCTAATTAAGTTTCCATAGAGATACTTCATGACCAAAAGAAAACAACATATCAACTTTGTTTAGATGCAATCATATAGTCGAAACTAAATGCATTCATCAAGGAGTTTATAAAGATATAAGATAACTCCTACAATATTCCACAGCCGCACTCCCCACAAAGATTTGGCAATTAAGCACAAGTTCAATTAAGAACCATCCCCCATAAAATGTCATTCCCGAAAGAACAACAAGAGCGACCTTACTTTTATAAGAAAAGAAGGATTTCTTTGGACATTAACAAATCACATGAAACATGAATTTGTATCCAAAATACTCAATTAAATTAACCACAAGAGAACCCATGATTAATATAATCGGAAATGCTCAACATAAGAGAACTTATGGAGCCACACAGTACTTTCACATAGAAGTGGATCAGGGAAAGACCAATACTGCGGAATATTCAAAGATTCATTCTATTTTTCATCAATATTTGCATAGAGACGTATAATATGCTTAATCTTTGTCATTAAAAGTTCATCCTATCTTCCATCCATATTTGCATAATGACATAATAGGCTTAACTTTTGACGTATATGGGACAACCATAGTTCACGGACGTAAACACACTTATCCCATAACAATATTTGCAATATACTAAATCAATAAAGATTAAATTCTTCAAAATCATCTTCCAAAAACTAAAAATGAGTTTACAAGAGAATTACTCCATGAATCCAAGTGCCCCAAGTCCAAAAGAAGTGGAACAAGTGCGATGAAACGGAACACAACACTCAAAAACATGAGTCGGGACAAAGACAAATCTTAACTTATCCAAATTCAGTACTTCTCATCACCATTTTGAAAATAATCCAAAGAGGAAGAGAATGCAAAAATAATGAGGTCATTCCGAGTTGGGAAGAAGAAGTTACGGCCAAAACAAGTTTACCGAAAATCGACGTCTACATGCCAGTATGCATACCGGTTTGCAAACGAATTTTCGTGACCTGGAGCAGTATGCAAACGGGTTTGCGTACTAAAATCCCTGGATTTTGATTTTAAATGATGGTATGCATACCTGGTATGTGTACCATGAAGTCCAAACATCCCGAACTACTATTTTCAAACCTAAACATTTAAGAACCTTAAACACAAATCAAGTTAGGTAGAAATGAACGATAA
>NC_039364.1:161127775-161128069 GCF_003573695.1 Papaver somniferum | reverse complement strand
GAAACAAGATATTGTGGAATCACAAACGATGAGACGAAGATGTTTGTGACTAATTTTTATCTTGCCTATCGGAGAATCAATCTCGAGCAAAACTTAAAGAAGATAGTACTCAATACGATAGAACAGGGCAAGATCAGAACATGCAACTACAGAGAAAATAGTTGGGTCTGGCTTCACAATCCCAACGAAGTCTTTAAGTCGTTAACCTACAGGGTTTCGTGAAAAACGTAAGGTTAAAGGAGAATCGACTCTAGTCGCAACTCGTATCACACATGAGGTGTGGGGATTAGGTTT
>NC_039364.1:161126881-161127765 GCF_003573695.1 Papaver somniferum | reverse complement strand
CGGGTTTGCGTACTAAAATCCCTGGATTTTGATTTTAAATGATGGTATGCATACCTGGTATGTGTACCATGAAGTCCAAACATCCCGAACTACTATTTTCAAACCTAAACATTTAAGAACCTTAAACACAAATCAAGTTAGGTAGAAATGAACGATAAACAAGATACATGGATCATTATAAGTACTCTAAGCAAATAAATAAAAACACAAATCATGCTCAAGTTTATAGACATACCTTTTTAGAAGAATCCAATCGAAATATACGGCGTTACCAAAGATTCAAAATCATACCTGACACAATATGTGTTCCCCAATCCTCGTTCTTCCCTCACCGTATACATAGCACGACATTCCTTGGTGAGGATGCACTTACAACACAATCAAGTTATGTTTAAGTGAACAATGTCTAGCTCACCACAAGTTACTGAAACAGACTTTTCCGCAAATATGGACTTTTCACCATCTATAGTTTTTGGATTATTCCGTTTCACTTTTGGATTATCATGAAAGAGATCCCTTTTAGAACCTTTCACATCCAAATCCATCTTTTCAAAGAACTCTTTAAGTTCCAACATCATGGATATTGCCTTCTCCATAGTCATGAAATTTTCTGGGAGATCATTCCTTTTCACACTCAAGGCATCATTGACTTACTTTGGAACCCACTTATGAGTGCGTTTAGAAACAACCGGAACCTTCTTCCTATTACTCTCTTCAAGATTTCTCGAAAGAGAATTGGATTGGCTATTCTTTTGCAAGTTAGTCTTTCTCCAATTGGGAGCATCGGATCTTGTCTTCGTCTTTACGAAGTTATCCTTTTGATAACCATTACGATTGTGAAAAGGCTTCGTATGACGTTTATAGGAAAATCTAGGTTTATCACA
>NC_039364.1:161126439-161126871 GCF_003573695.1 Papaver somniferum | reverse complement strand
AGGGTTTGCAATCAATGCTACCTTGGTAACAAAGCATTCAATATTCACCGTTAGATGAAAACCTGATTAGACTCAAGCTAATACCTTTCAACCGTTAGTTCGAACTTAGCTTGTTACACACAAATGAAAAGTGATTTCATTTAGATATGAGTAACCGTACCTAAACATCTGCACCTTGTTGGTTCAACAGTAGTTAGCTGAAGTTAGCCTAATGAACACTTTCATATCAACCATATTCATCATAACCACAACTAGTTCAAATGACTCAAATGAAACTAGTTATAGAATTTTTCAATTGTTTATATTCTCATAGAAGTATACAAGACACAATTGAAGCAAAATCGATTTTGATTCACTCGAATCAAGTCATGAACATATATCCACGGTTTGCAAAAGATTGCATTCCTTATTATATAAATGTATTAGTTCATG